>NC_086237.1:7190836-7490836 GCF_036321145.2 Pelmatolapia mariae | reverse complement strand
ACCAGCCCATCCACATCAACGGTGTCAAGGTCGAAAGGGTCAGCAGCTTCAAATTCCTTGGAGTCAACATCACCGAGGACTTCTCCTGGACCCTTCACACAGACACTGCTATCAGGAAAGCTCGCCAGCGGCTTTACTTCCTGAGGAGGCTGAGGAAGTTTGGCAATGAACGCCAACATCACCTCAAATTTCTACAGGTGTGCAATCGAGAGCTTGCTGACGAGCTGCATTACAGTTTGGTATGGAAGCTGCTCTGCCAGCAGCCATAAATCACTACAGAGGGTGGTGAAGGCAGCAGAGCACATCACTGGCATGAGGATTCCTGCCATTCAGGACATTTATCTTCAGCGATGCCTCCGTAAAGCACACATCATCATCAAGGACCACAGCCACCCAGCACATCAGCTGTTCTCCTTGTTACCATCTGGCAGACGTTACAGGAGTCTGTCTGCTCGGACTACAAGACTTAAAAACAGTTTCTACCATCAAGCCATATGACACCTCAACCACAACACTTAAACACACACAGCACAGTCCACAGGACGCACTCAGAAGCTACCCTGCAGCTTCACAAGTACTCTGTATAATCTGCACTGGTCACTCCACTTTATTGATATTTATATTTAAAAAAAAGTGCAATACTGTAACAACTGCCACAAAAAAACAAAAACAAAACAAAACTTTTGTACTGTTTAGTTTGTACTGCTGCTCATTCCTGTGCAATATCCCATCTGCCCCCCCACATTCCTATTTAAGATTTTCTTTATTTAATCACTAGTGTGTACATACATATATATATATATATATATATATATATATATATATATATATATATATATATATATATATATATATATATATATATATATATATATATTTAGTCAGTTAACTGAAAATCTCTTTTTTTCTTTTACTACATCTTATTAATATTTTGCTCTTTACTATTTTTCTATTTATTTTTTATTATTTTATTTTATTTTTTTTCTACTGTACCATTCTGCTCGTCAAATACATTTCATTGCGACGTTGACCCTGTGCTAACTTGCATATGACAAATAAAACTGAAACTGAACTGTCTTGCCACATATATCGCAAACCCCGTCTTGGCTGTTTGTGGAGGTAAAATACGTCTGCACATGACTCCATTTACGCCCAGCCATTGTTGTGAGTGCGCATGCCACAAATTTATAAAGCCGTATTTCGCACATGACTATTAAAGGTGGAATAGGAAGTAGTTCCTTCCAATGTAGACAATCCGAATGATATAGGTTCTTTCCACTCTGTTCCTGTTAAAGATAAACTACAAATTTACCCTAAATTACTAAAATATCGATATTTTAATACGAGAATCGATTCTAGAACACAAATGACTGGTATCGGAGGAATCGATATTTCAGTATCGATCCACACATCACTACAGACGGCTGAAGCGGGGCAGCCGAAGAGTAAACTTTCAAAAGTAAGTACTGAATATTATGTCACTTATTTATGTGCGAATGTTTAATAATGAAGAACATTAAAACATTACTGTTGGCCACACGTAGCAAAATTATGTGACATTAGTGATGTTAGTACTTTCAGCGTCAGCTTGGTTTTAAAGCCTTTACTTTAAAATATACGCCGTTCAGTAGTTGACCTTAATCTTACAGAGAATGTGATGATTTTAATGGATAATTAAAGTCAGTAATATATAAACAAACACAACAAGTTGAAAGTCAGTGAATGCTGCTCGGTTTGCAGTCCTGAATATCACGGCACAAGCAGGATTCACTGCACTATTAATGTTAGCTATGTTATACTGCTGCCTCTGTTCGGTGGTGTTCTGTTCGGACTTTAACGTTTGTTTGAACGAGCTGACGGTTCACTGTTAAGCTGAAAGAAAGATGCTTTAATCACAGGAGTCACACATGTGTCACTGTACCATCTGGGAACTCTTCTTGTTTAGCACTCGTAATAACACAAACACTAAATTAGGGGTGGGCGGTATAAACGGTATACGGTAGAAACGATATAAATTTGGCCAACGACTATACCGCTCTACCGCGATAGTGCATGTTGATGGTGTCATCAAGCTGCGCCTGTTTTGGTATTGCAGCAGCTGCAAACAACATCATCTGCAAATTATGCCGGGTGACAGTAATAGCAAAGAGACAAAGCACCTTTGGAAGATGGGGAAAGCCAAAAACTGTGCTTCCTCCACTTCCCTACCATTGATTCATTAATGCTGAATTCTCTTGCAGCTGCTCTATTCCCATGTTGTTGCAGTATATTAATGACTAACCTCGTATTGTAGATGGATTATCTCAGTTGTTCTCCTGACTGAAGTTTGATCCGTTTATAGCATCCTGCCATGCAATTGCATTTGTCCCTAACCACCAGAAACCCTCACGTTAACTTTTATCAAGTGGAAAAAGGTTAGCGGCCATCCTTCAGCTTCACTGTGCTAATGTTATGCTAACGTAGCTGTTTTGCTAGCAATCGCTTAGCACATCATTATATACCAAGGTAGCCCAACTTCAGTAACCCTACAAACGTCACTGCTGTTTAGTTTTCTGTCTTCATTTATGTTGGAAGTGATAGCAGAGCTGTACTTTAATTTTTTCAGAAATCTCTCAGTCAGAACATGGCATATCATGTTTAGGTGGAAACTAGTGAGCTAACTTCCTGCTAGCTTCTAACTCCGTTGAATTTAATAAATTCTGTTTTCATGGATGCCTGGATGTTAAACTTAATTGTTACACCTGGTAAAGCAGCAACGCTGATCATTTTATTAAAGATGAAAGAATTTAGACAGCTTTTAACTCTCAGTGATGCCGCAGTGTTCGTTTGACTTTGGGACCTGAAGGAGACGGAGTTTTGGACCCAGATTACTCCGCGAGGCTCCTGACTACGGCAGCCGTAATGCTCCGGCAATCCATCAAGCAGTGCGCCTTCATAGCTTACCAAAGTCGTACTAAAACATTTTTGACAGATTTCTGCACGTACCACATAAAATCGGTTCGAGGTCAGTAAGCACAACCAGAATTCACACATAAGGCGCACTGTCGATTTTTGAGAAAATTAAAGGATTTTAAGTGTGCCTTATAGTGTGTAAAATATGTTATACAGAAGAAAGGAATATATCGCGATATATATCGTTACCGCTCATGCTTCAAATTATACCGTGATATGGCTTTTAGGCCATATCGCCCAGCCCTACACTAAATCCTCCTTCTCTTGTGCTGTTTTGTAGAAGTGTATACATCTGAGATTGTTACAGACAGGTTACTTTGCTAACCTGTCTGTCTGTCCTGCACTCACTCTCTTTTTCTTTCTCTCTGATTGTGTAATAAAAGTATGAACATGTATTTATAAGTTACACTTGTGTTTGAATCCTGCAGCTTATTACACATTTGATTTACATGTGTGACAACTGCAAGTGTACAGAGTGAGGACAGACTGAGGGACCCACTGTTGCACATCATCTGTGAGGTTTTGCACCCCTGATGATCCACCAGGACAAACTCAGCAGTGTGTGAGGAAGAGGAGGAGGAAGAGCCAGCAGCAGCTGACAGATGGAGAGAATAGACAGACTGTTCCCTGTTTGTGAAGGACTGATAGAAAAGTTTAAAATAACTAATTGTCTGTCCTGAATCGGTCTTATTAGGTAATGTTCAAATAATTTTATCATTCCAGTGTTTTCAGTGTGGGAGAAAGTACTCAGGGCCTTCAAGTTAAACACAATGAAAGGCAGAAACAAGTTTAATGTTCAGAAACCTAAAGTATGTATCAGCAGCAGAATGGACCTAAAAATAAATGTTTGTTTCAGTTCTATGAAGCTTTGAGTATTTTGGATTAGTAGTAGTGCTGTGTTTGTTGTATCATATTGCTGTAATTGTTTATATGCTTTATAAATTTTGAGGTAAATTGATCTATAGCGTTAGTCTACCATCCTACGGCTGGACTGCTCCGCTATACAGCTGCTGAGCTCCTGCGCCTTCGCGGGCAGCTGTCGCTCCCATCGCCGGCGGAGCTCCACTACCACCCGGACATCACTTTCCAGCCTCACCAGGGACACATCCATCGCGGGTCCCGCAGGATTTTTCATAACTCCAATGGAACTAAATCGTTTTGGTCTGCTACTCGCCGCCCTCGCAGGAACCCTGATTGGGCTGTCAACCATCGATCTCTACCCCACCTGCCCAGGGCGCCCACCGCGATTAGCAAAAAAGAAAATACTCCACTCAACTTCGGTCTTCTAAACATTCGTTCATTGACAAATAAGGGACCTCTCATCCAAGACCTCCTATCTGACCGTAAGTTTGACTTTTTCTGCTTAACTGAAACCTGGAAACAACCTGATGACTTTTCTCAGCTAAATGAATCTACTCCTCTGGGGTTTGTTTACTTTTCTAAACCCCGCTGCTCAGGTCGTGGGGGTGGTCTCGCGATCTTCTTTCGCCAGCACTTGAAAGTCCTGCCAGTTAATGTTGACACCTTTAGTTCTCTAGAAGTCCTTGCATGTGAGCTGACTGGACCCATTCCCACCATCATAGCTACTGTATACCGCCCCCCCAAACCTAACCCTGTCTTCCTCAGTAAATGGCCTATATTTGTATAGCACTTTACTAGTCCCTAAGGACCCCAAAGCGCTTTACACAACCAGTCATCCACCCATTCACACACACATTCACACACTGGTGACTCAGTGACTTTGCTAATCTACTAACCCATCTTTCATCTCTCTCTCCAAATGTGATCTTGGTGGGAGATTTCAACATTCACATGGACAATAATGACCTTCTGCTCACCAGAGACTTTTCCTCCTGTCTCGAAGGCTCTGAATTTAAACAACTTATCGACTTTCCCACTCACTCTAAAGGACACACCCTGGACTTGGTCTGCTGTTCTGGTCTTACTCCCTCGAATCTTTCTGCTACTGAAATCCCCATAACTGACCACTTCCTCCTTTCATTTAACCTCACTCTCTGCTGCTCTTCTACCAAGCCAACCCGTCTCATCTCGTTCTGCAACATCAAGAACATTGATATGGACATTCTCACTACCAGTTTGGACAATGTTCAGATTCCGGACTTCTATTCCACTCCCGATGATTTGTTGTTATATTATAATAATTGTCTATGCACTGTCCTTGATTCTCTGGCTCCTGTAAAAACTCACTCTGTTTCCTTCGCTCGCTCTGCTCTCTGGTTTACCTCTGACCTCCGAGCTTTGAAGGCCAAAGCTCGGCAGCTAGAGCGTAAATATAAGAAATCTGGTTTAACTGTTGATTCAGAAATCTATAAATACCATGTACTTCAGTATAAAGACTCCATCAGCAAGGCCAAACAAAGCTTCTACTCTGGTATTATCAGTTCTTATGAGGGTAATGCAAGGACTCTGTTTTCAGTTCTTAACAAACTAATTCAACCCCCCAACGCTTTACCACCACACTTCTATTCCTCTGAAACCTGCAACTCCTTGATGCTGTTCTGGACTGCGAAAATCAATAACATCCACCAGCAACTCAGATCAAATGTTGTGTCTACCCCCTCTCCAGAACCTTTTCTCCTTTTTGAGCCGTTTTCCACTTTTCATCTTCCCGATTTATCCAATATTTCCGAGTTCATATGTAAATCAAAGCCTGCCACATGTCATCTTGACCCCATGCCCACGAGGCTTGTGAAATCCTGCCTCTCTTCTTTACTCCCACTCATCTCTGCTATCATTCACTCTTCTCTCACCACCGGTATCGTTCCCTCCCTATTCAAGACTGCTCTAGTCACTCCTATACTGAAAAAACCTTCTTTAGATCCTAACAACTTTAACAACCTCCGTCCGATTTCCAATCTACCCTTCATTTCTAAAATACTCGAAAAAGTGGTTGCAGCTCAACTTCATTTACACCTGGTTAATAATCTACGAGAGATTTCAATCTGGTTTTCGCTCATGTCACAGTACAGAAACTGCTTTACTTAAAGTCACTAATGATCTTCTAATCGGAGCTGACTCTGGTCTTCTCACCATTCTCGTCCTTTTAGATCTGAGCTCAGCCTTTGACACCATCTCTTACTCTGTACTTCTAAGCAGACTTTCCTCTCTCGGCATCTCTGACACACCCCTCGCCTGGTTTCAATCATATCTCCTCGACCGTTCCCAGGTTATTCAACTAAGATCATTCCGCTCTCGTCTATTCCCCGTCACCTCTGGTGTACCCCAAGGCTCAGTTTTAGGCCCTCTTCTCTTCATAATATACATCCTCCCTCTAGGTACCATTTTCCGCAAATTTGATCTCCAGTTTCACTGTTTTGCTGATGACACCCAGTTATATCTCTCTTGCAGACCTGATTCCTCCCTCCCACCTTCCTCCCTTTCAGAATGTCTATCCGAGTTAAAATCCTGGTTTACCTTTAATTTTCTAAAGCTCAATGAGGATAAAACTGAGATCCTCCTTATTGGCACCAAATCCAACCTTTTGAAGGCGAACCATTTCTCACTCACCATCGATAACTCCACAGTTTTCCCTTCTCCTCAAGTTAAGAGCCTTGGTGTCATCCTAGACAGTTCACTTTCCTATAAATCTCACATCAATAATCTCACCCGTTCTGCCTACTTCCATCTACGCAATATTAACAGATTACTTCCTTCTCTTTCCACCCAGTCTACGTCCATTCTTGTCCACAGTCTTGTTACCTCCCGTATTGACTACTGCAATTCTCTTCTGCATGGTCTCCCCCAAAAATCCCTCCATAAGCTTCAACTGGTTCAGAACTCTGCTGCTCGCATTATCGCCAGAACCCCCTCCTACCAGCACATCACCCCTGTTCTTCAGGAACTTCACTGGCTCCCTGTGAAATTCCGGATAATATTCAAACTTCTTCTGCTCACCTTCAAGGCCATTCATAACCTCGCTCCTCCTTACCTTTCTGACCTGTTAACCACTACCTGTTCTGCCCGTTCACTTCGATCTTCTTCTTCTATCCAGCTTGCTGTACCTTCCTTCCGCCTCACCACCATGGGAAGCAGAGCTTTCAGCTGCTCTGCTCCCAGGCTGTGGAACTGTCTACCCCCAGAAATAAGAAACATTGGTTCTCTCCCCCAGTTTAAATCCCAACTCAAAACTCATCTGTTCAAATCTGCATATTCACTGTGAATCCACTGTTTGTTAATTTTATCTTGTGCTTTTGTTTTATTGTTCTTATTTTGCCATTGTTTTACTATGTGTTTTATCCTATTGTAAAGTGTCCTTGGGTGACTTGAAAGGCACTCATAAATAAAATTTATTATTATTATTATTATTATTATTATTATTATTATTATTATTATTATTATGATGATGATGATGATGATGATGATGATGATGATGACGATTTTCTCACCCAGTAAAGGAACATTTAATATAACAGTCTACTTTTCATTCTATCAGAAACAGTTATCACAGCTTGTACATTTTCTTTTTACACATATATGTAAGCATTGAGCCAAATGTAATAATGCTAGCATATTAAACAAACACAGTGTTGGGGAGTAACGGAATACATGTACCGCCGTTACGTATTTAGAATACAAAATATGAGTAACTGTATTCCGTTACAGTTACCGTTTAAAAAGGTGGTATTTAGAATACAGTTACTTTGTTGAAATAAATGGATTACACGGCGGTACTTTCCTGTTTCATATTGTCGCGGGTCAGGACTGTTTGGGTTTGTTTGACAGCTATGTTCTGTTGTTCCAGGCGGCAGCGTTACGGTTGCCATGGTTACAGGGTGACGCTCTCTCTCTCTGCGTGTTTCCTGGGTGAGAGAGCGCTTTTTTGTTGTTGTTGTTGTGCTAAGCTAAAAGGCAGAGTGTTACAGGCATGGCCCTAAAGAATGTAGCCTCATGGGCAGTGTAGTCTGTGCTGCAGCGAGAATGGACTACCATACACGTTATGTGTCTGTGAGCGAGGGAGGGAGAGAAAGGAAAAGTCCGAGCTGTCACGGAGCAAAAACAGGAGCTGGAAGGATGTAAATATAATAATAACCACTGCAGCCAAGAAGAGTGCCTGACGAGCCCATTTGTAAGTAAGCTATTAAGACTCAACTGTACACTGTGTTCGTGTTTTCCTCCGGAAAAAATAAGTTCCGTTGGAGCAGCCTTTCAACGCCTCTCTCTGTCTCTCGCTAGCAAAGTTGACCCAGACAACAAAGTAAAGCTAGTTTTCAGCTACGAGAGTAGTATTATACCTGTGGCTTTTTTTGCCCCCCCCCCCCCACCCCACCCCAACCCCTCAGGCATCCCCCCTCCCCTATCCCCCTCCGCGTTCATGTGTGCGCGTGAACGGACTTTTTGCGCGTGAACGGACTTGTGAGTTCAGAGGTCATATGAGTTTGTGTTTAATAGCGTTTTATTTAATGAAACCATTATGTGTTTTAATTAAACTCTTTTTTAAAGGATTGTATAGGTCTCAGAGGTCTGTTATTTAGACATAGATGATTTAATTTAACTAGTTTAGGGGTATTTTGTTTTTTCTTTAGTGCTCTGAAACACACAGAGGCTAATAGTTTCAAACAGAAAGTTTCTCCACCTTCTAAATACCGTGTATTCCCACACAGCATTTAATTTAACTATTTAGGAGCATTTTTGCTTTTAATTTAACTATTTAGGAGCATTTTTGCTTTTTCTTTAGTGCTGTTTAGGAGCAAATAGTTTCAAACAGAAAGTTTTCCACCTTCTAAAAACAGTGTATTCCCCCACAGCATTTAATTTAAATAGTTTAGGAAGATTTCACTTTTCTAATAGTTTCACAGGCTAATAGTTGTTAAATAGAGTACCACAAACAACATGTATTCCTTTAGAAATAAACTTTTTATAGGGATTCTTAACTCTGCAACAGTTAGACCCCCAACAGTCAGCAAAAGAAGTCATGAAACAATAAAAGAGACGCCCTTATCAAGAACATCCCAGCACACACCCATAGATGATTTAACTGTTTTAAGAGCATTTTTCTTTAGTGCTCTGAAACACACAGAGGCTAATAGTTTTAAACAGAAAGTTTCTCCACCTTCTAAAAACACATATTCACACACAGCATTTAATTTAACTGTTTTAGGAGCATTTTGCTTTTTTCTTTAGTGCTCTGAAACACACAGGGGTAATAGTTTCAAACAGAATACCACAAACAGCAGGCATTCCTTTAGAAATAAACAGGGATTCTTAACTCTGCAACAGTTAGACAGAGGGGGGTTACAGTAGACCACCTACAGGCAGCAGAAGAGGTCATCCTTATCAAGAGCATCTCATCTGTACATGGAGTTTTCAATACAAACAGTCTCCTTTATCTTATGTCAGAGGTCCGGCGGAGCCAGGTCCATCGGAGCCACCAAAGCTTTTTCACCTTTTATCATGCCATTACACTTTATACTGACCATCCTCCAAACAGGTTTCACCTTTTGTTTACACCTTTATCTCTGCATCTCAGAGGCCAGCTGAAACCAAGCCCCACACCTATATAAAAACGCCCTAATCAAACACCCTGTATTTTCCTCACTACTTTACAACGAGCCTTGAGAGCATAACACTTCGTTCATCAGCACAAGCATTTTACTTTTAATTTAACTAGTTAGGAGCATTTTACTTTTCTTTAGCGCTTTGAAACACACAGAGGCTAATAGTTTCAAACAGAGTGTCACAAATAACATGTATTCCTTTAGAAATAAACTGTGATACTTCTAAAAACAAAAAAAACAAACACATATTCTTTTCCTCATCACTAGCCATTTCACCATTTTATTTAAATATCTGAATTTTCGGAATGATGATCCAAGCGGGACACAGAGGCTGCTAGTTTTAACGCACCAGAATGCAAATATAAATAAAAGCCTGACTATCCTGACAGCCTAGCTGCAGCGACACCTTTCTTTCACACGGATGCCTGGATGTGCGTTGGAGCCGACTTTGCTACCCGCACACAGCGTTTCTGACCTACGGGCGCTGCTTATACAACAGAGAAAAGCAACAATACAGCGTGTTTCTCTGCTCCAAGGCATCAGAGGGCCTTTCACACGGTAAGCATGTCTGTTATACCCAGAGCATAAATGTCTGTATGTCAGTACTGATTATACAAACCCTGTTTAAAATGTGACACATATGCTGTCCGAAAACAAATCCTCTAAATTTGCAAAGTTACTGATTTAAAAATATATTTTCGAATTTTTAGTTGCATGACAAACATACGATAGACTCTTGAGCGTATTTATTTATATAGCTACATTCACAATGGTACAACCGTGCTAAATAAAAGATGCCCAAGCACCAAAGCACTCTAATGCAAGCCTCTAAACTGTATGTTTGATAAGTGCATAAAGTGTACCTCTACCTCTACAGCTGAAAACAGTTTGTATCCGCACTCTGAGGGTCTGCTGAATTGTTTTTAATATTGCGCTTTTTCACGAACTGCAGATGATGAATTCCTCTTTATTGGAGAAAGTGTCCTTAAGCTATTGTTGCTCATACTTACTGAGTTCCCTAGCTACTTCTTTACTATGTCAGTAAACTTTTTGAAAAGGAAGGTGTTGTAGATTTAAAGAAACATCCTAATTGAAGCAAAGGCAAAAATTGGAATGAATTTTATGTGACTGTTCATATTAAAGCCAACAACAAGTGAAAATCCAAAACCGACTCCAATCCTTTGTATTAATGATCTCCCCCCCCTCTCTCTCTCTCTCTGTGTGTGTGTGTGTGTGTGTGTGTGCGTGCGTGTGTGTGTGTGAGTGTGTGTGTGCCCTCACAGAAGGAAGGTCACAGCAGGAGCTTTTTCAAACACATTTCCAAACAGTTTTTACAAGAAGTGTAGCTCATACAATGGTATAAATGTATTATTTGCGATACTTTATAAATATGAAACTCTAAAGATTTTGAGTTCATGCACATTGTGAAACAAGAATCTAAATATATGTGTCACAATGACTTCTATAAAAGCATGTTGTTTATGGGGATAATGTGACAAATCTTTTGTGACCCTATTAATGATCAATGGTGATTGAAGAGGAAGCTGAACCCAGGCTCTGGACATTTTCATGACAAGCGACAGTGCAGACATCTACTAATGAGAGAACATGTTTTATCATCATAAACATGGTGATATGAAGCATCGTTAAAGTGTCACTTCAGTAATGCTGACCCATGTTTTTAATAGATGACTTTAAAACACTAAACTCTAATTTCTGTGGTTTATTTTAAGTTTACAGAATATAACATGTGGTAAGACGACGAGTTTTACTTCTCACAGGTCGTGATATGTGTATCTATTTATCATGTATGCTACTTTGCTCTGTGGACTGTAAAATGTTTCATTGTGTTCATGAAATAAACCAGAATTTCACCGTCTGCATCTTTCAGTGTTTTTCTGCTTTTGTTCACTCCAAGTTTGACAAACCTACAGACATCCAGAGTTAACTTGCTAACAATGTGGAGCAGTCTCAGTGTATTTAGCTGCTTTTTCCCTAAACACAACCAACTGAGAGAAACGCCTGTAGTCCTCACTTTGGTCATTTTGAATGCTGAAGGAGATTTGTTCCATAGACACCTTATACTAGTGTTTCCTGCACTTAATCCATCACTACTATGTTCTATTAAAATTCAGATTCCTTTTATAGTTTGCAGTGAAATTTGTTAAACCGTTGCTTAATGGGACAGAAGTACACATCACTCTTTACTAACACATTTGTAGATAAGTTTATTGCTGAACCACACAGCTAGCAGTCTCACACACTCTTTGAGTTTTGAAGTTTTGTGTGTAACGGTTTAGTCTATCAAACCTTACCCTTTTCTCCCCAGTATCACAACAGTATGACTCCCAAAGTACGGCTCAGTAAACAACCAATGATTCTAAAGCCAGAACAGAAAGATACAGTTGGAAGATGCATGATTGCGTTTTTTATGATGCATAGTTAAACTACCCCTCTTCTTCTCTGTGTTGTTGTTGTTCTTGTGTGTGTGTGTGTGTGTGTGTGTGTGTGTGTGTGTGTGTGTGTGTGTGTGTGTGTGTGTGTGTGTGTGCCTTAGAAGTCAAATAACACATTAGCCACACTTAAAAAAACAAAAAACATTTGAATTTCATTTAGAACTAAGATTCTAAGTTGTAAGCAGAAATCTTATGCTCAGCCACAAACATGTTTCCCCACTTTCACAATGCTGAGGTGTCAAATCCACAACCCCCAACAAATGGTTTGTTACACGCGGGTGTGAAGGGCAAGCTTTACTTACACAGCCTCACACACAGCAGATTTTTAAGTTTTTGGGGTACAATGTTTTAGCCACAGATGCAACTTATACTTTTGATAAAGATCACTCCACCTGTTTATTTCTTAAGAAATTAAGCTCTGATTTATAAATGTCTACACAATAATAGACACCGTGTGCTCTGTGACATTATAGTCTTCTGCTGCGTCCATTGGTTTGCATTTTAAACTCCCAACCTTTCAGGTTGTTATGAACGACTTACATTTCTAATATTTTGTGGTATAAAAGTGAACCATGTGGGTTTTTTTTAAATTTCTGTGTGATGGAATGACTTAAGACACAAGTTATTTAAACAATTCTAAATGGCAGTATGATGGCCATAGTACTTAGTGCGGGTCAAATATGTTAAGGATAATGTTTATCAATGTAAAATTGCAAAGAACCTTAGGATAGATTATAACATCTTGTAAACAGTTACCTCAGATCCTGTACTGTCAGATCTATGTATGCAAGGTAAAACATTCCACAGTACTTCCACTTAAGTAAGTAACTAAACACATAAAGTCACCCTTACCAATAATCCACTGCTCCTTGAAAAAAGTAGCACAAACAGACAACTGACTCAGCAATGATGAGTAGAGCTACCCGAGGCCGAGACTCAAGCGGAAGAAAATTAAAAGTTTTGGTTTTTGTGGCTCGAAAAATTAAAGAAAGTATGTTTAGTAATTCAACAAGACCCGCACCTTCAACACATGTACATTCAAATTTTGGAACAGCCTCAACAATGCTGTTGTTCAATAGTTTTTAGCCGCTCGAAAAAGTCATTTTATGGCTTTAACGTTTCCAGCTGATTAGGAGAATGACTGCATTTCAAATGTGCGTCCAAAGGCTTTAAACATCCGCATTGTCTGTAACGACAGTATCAAACTACAGTGCAATGTTTTTACTAAAATTCAACATTTTCAGATGAAAATATGGCTGCTTTTTGTTTTTTTTTCACTGTAACACACCCCTCAATGCCATTTTTAGGATATTCTTGGTGATCCCATTTTTTTTCATATTCATGCTTTTGGGAGTAAGGGGAATCTAATACGTACGTTGTCACTGTGTTTTGTACTACCAACTGTGAGGGCTCTGCGTTTGCTTTGAGCAGTCTGTTTTTATTTTGTCTTGTGAGTGCGTGTTTTTCAAACAAGATCCTCATCAGTTTGATTTTGTTACCACAAACTTTGTGTGAAGTTCACAACAGAGGTAAAGACATTTAAACACACAAGTTTAAGGAGGCAGCGGTTGGACCAGTTGCGCAGGGCAGGTGAAACAGAGAGTGTCCGGGGAGATGTGCAACAGAAGCAGAGGGAACATTTTACAAGATGATAAATGGCACATTTAGGCGATTAAGGATTTGTTGACAAGATTAAAAGACACGGCCGTCAGAGTTCAACAACATTACAGTTTGATTAAATAAAAAGTTTTAAACTACACAAGGTTCATTTTCTCCTCTGATAGTAATCATATTAAACATGTCAAGAAAGAAAGAGTACAAAGAAAAATAGTAAATGTTTGTCTAATTCAACTCTTCCTGTGAACCTTATATGGTGAACCTTATATGGTGATGGCCAGAGGGGCCGATGGCGCGATATGGCAGCCTCGCCTCTGTCAGTCTGCCCCAGGGCAGCTGTGGCTACAACAGTAGCTTGCCTCCACCTGTGTGTGAATGTGAGAGTGAATGAATAGTGGCATTGTAAAGCAATTTGGGTGCCTTGAAAAGCACTATATGAAATCCAATCCATTGTTATTATTGTTATATCATCCCTTAATATGTTCGGTGTTACAAACTTGAAGAGGCAGAGAAAAGATCATCAGACATTAATCTAATCAGTTTTCAGCCTTCATTCATATTGAAATGTTGAAATCTTCCCTGCTAGACCGAAGTGTAGCGTTTAACACCGTTGACCATAACATTTTATTACAGCTATTATTAAATGGAGAGGCCTCTTCACACACTGAGGTTAATTATGAAGCTCCACAGGCTTCTGTGCAAAGACCAGTTCTGTTTACATTATACATGCTTTAGAAGACATAGCATACATTTTCACGGCTATGCATATGATACCCACTTTTATTGATTAAACTGTCGGGATGTCTTAGACACATAATGAGCTTTAATTTTCTGCTTCTAAGTTCAGATAAAACTGAGGTTATTGTAATGAGTCGTAAAAATCTTAGAAACACTGTGGCTAACAAGATCCTTACTCTGGACGGCATTGAGCCGCCTGTTGTAGTCATTTGGCACATTATAAGTGAAATTGAAGCACACAATCCCGTCGCACAACATCAACATTTATTTATATACAAAAATAAAAATGCTTTTTACAGAAAAGAATTGTAACTTCATATTTTATCAACGATTACGTGGGTACATATGGTAACTCCTCATCATTATCCCATAGCGGTTCCGGTAATCTCTCAGGACCTTGGAAGGGTGGCCATGCCCAGTCTACCTCATCAATGTCGGGAGAGTCGCCGAAATACAAAAAATCTTCCTCGTTGTCAGTGTCCATAGTCCACAGTTGCGGTGGTGAGGGGGGCGGGCTCCACTCTGACACTGGTGAACACGGTGCGTCTTCACTCCAATTTTCAAATGCAGGGCTCGTGGATGACTCTTCAGAGAGTAAAGATTGCCCAGCATCCCTGATAGTACCAAGTACCAAGTATGTACCAGGTTCAGCCACTTTGATGGTTGATTGAGCAGAAGGGCTGGAAGATGCCATTTTCATGGAGAATTTCAAGCCCAACAGATGAGAATTACCGTTCTTTTCCAAAGTTGCAGCTGCTAGAGAGACACAGTGGCCACTCTACGGTTTATGAAAATTGTTGCCACTCCTACCCGCACCCTTTAAGATCAACCCACTTCCAGATTACGCCCCCTCCTGTTATTTTAAAAAGAACACCGCCGTCTCATTCCTTCAAACCTTTTTTTAGCTCAAAAACCAGAAGTATGGCCTCTACAGCCATGCGCCACACTGAGGAGGACGAAAGTTCTGCGGCCGAGGGCACAATAGTACCCGACACACCCGGTTACCATCGCCCCTTGGAGAAGCAGCAGCAGCAAGCCGACGAGCTTGACAGTTGGGCATCTTCTTTTTTCATCGATACCGTGAAAACCGCGGTGTATCATCTAGTCAACCTAGTAATCAACAGGTACCTCACTGACGAATGCAACGGCTGTAAGTCCGATCAACCCCGCCAGAAACAACACGAGTGTGTGCAAGTCTTGGAGGATGACTTTTACGCTGAAAATTATCACAGCATCAGAAAAAGACTCCTCACCCCACGTTTCATTCCATCTATTCAACGGCTTCTGATTGCTCGCAACATCAAAATGGACGACGTCAAAGTCCGCATGGTGGCGGAAACTCTCTTGCACGAACTGAAATCGGAAAGGAAAGTCTTTGACGCCATAGCCGAGGCATACACCAATCTGGTAGGGTTGGACATGGTGAAAATCAGACAGCTACGGTTGGTCGCAGAGTGTTACAAAGGAGGCTGCTAATGTTTTCTCTGAAACACTGATTTTTCTTTCTTAAAACGTGTAACCTGCATTTTACCAAACAATGTATCCTACATTTAGTGCATTTTTAAAACATGTACCCACGTAATCGTTGATAAAATATGAAGTTACAATTCTTTTCTGTAAAAAGCATTTTTATTTTTGTATATAAATAAATGTTGATGTTGTGCGACGGGATTGTGTGCTTCAATTTCACTTATAATGTGCCAAATGACTACAACAGGCGGCTCAATGCCGTCCAGAGTAAGGATCTTGTTAGCCACAGTGTTTCTAAGATTTTTACGACTCATTACAATAACCTCAGTTTTATCTGAACTTAGAAGCAGAAAATTAAAGCTCATTATGTGTCTAAGACATCCCGACAGTTTAATCAATAAAAGTGGGTATCATATGCATAGCCGTGAAAATGTATGCTATGTCTTCTAAAGCATGTATAATGTAAACAGAACTGGTCTTTGCACAGAAGCCTGTGGAGCTTCATAATTAACCTCAGTGTGTGAAGAGGCCTCTCCATTTAATAATAGCTGTAATAAAATGTTATGGTCAACGGTGTTAAACGCTACACTTCGGTCTAGCAGGGAAGATTTCAACATTTCAATATGAATGAAGGCTGAAAACTGATTAGATTAATGTCTGATGATCTTTTCTCTGCCTCTTCAAGTTTGTAACACCGAACATATTAAGGGATGATATAACAATAATAACAATGGATTGGATTTCATATAGTGCTTTTCAAGGCACCCAAATTGCTTTACAATGCCACTATTCATTCACTCTCACATTCACACACAGGTGGAGGCAAGCTACTGTTGTAGCCACAGCTGCCCTGGGGCAGACTGACAGAGGCGAGGCTGCCATATCGCGCCATCGGCCCCTCTGGCCATCACCATATAAGGTTCACCATATAAGGTTCACAGGAAGAGTTGAATTAGACAAACATTTACTATTTTTCTTTGTACTCTTTCTTTCTTGACATGTTTAATATGATTACTATCAGAGGAGAAAATGAACCTTGTGTAGTTTAAAACTTTTTATTTAATCAAACTGTAATGTTGTTGAACTCTGACGGCCGTGTCTTTTAATCTTGTCAACAAATCCTTAATCGCCTAAATGTGCCATTTATCATCTTGTAAAATGTTCCCTCTGCTTCTGTTGCACATCTCCCCGGACACTCTCTGTTTCACCTGCCCTGCGCAACTGGTCCAACCGCTGCCTCCTTAAACTTGTGTGTTTAAATGTCTTTACCTCTGTTGTGAACTTCACACAAAGTTTGTGGTAACAAAATCAAACTGATGAGGATCTTGTTTGAAAAACACGCACTCACAAGACAAAATAAAAACAGACTGCTCAAAGCAAACGCAGAGCCCTCACAGTTGGTAGTACAAAACACAGTGACAACGTACGTATTAGATTCCCCTTACTCCCAAAAGCATGAATATGAAAAAAAATGGGATCACCAAGAATATCCTAAAAATGGCATTGAGGGGTGTGTTACAGTGAAAAAAAAACAAAAAGCAGCCATATTTTCATCTGAAAATGTTGAATTTTAGTAAAAACATTGCACTGTAGTTTGATACTGTCGTTACAGACAATGCGGATGTTTAAAGCCTTTGGACGCACATTTGAAATGCAGTCATTCTCCTAATCAGCTGGAAACGTTAAAGCCATAAAATGACTTTTTCGAGCGGCTAAAAACTATTGAACAACAGCATTGTTGAGGCTGTTCCAAAATTTGAATGTACATGTGTTGAAGGTGCGGGTCTTGTTGAATTACTAAACATACTTTCTTTAATTTTTCGAGCCACAAAAACCAAAACTTTTAATTTTCTTCCGCTTGAGTCTCGGCCTCGGGTAGCTCTACTCATCATTGCTGAGTCAGTTGTCTGTTTGTGCTACTTTTTTCAAGGAGCAGTGGATTATTGGTAAGGGTGACTTTATGTGTTTAGTTACTTACTTAAGTGGAAGTACTGTGGAATGTTTTACCTTGCATACATAGATCTGACAGTACAGGATCTGAGGTAACTGTTTACAAGATGTTATAATCTATCCTAAGGTTCTTTGCAATTTTACATTGATAAACATTATCCTTAACATATTTGACCCGCACTAAGTACTATGGCCATCATACTGCCATTTAGAATTGTTTAAATAA
The DNA here is from genome assembly GCF_036321145.2 of Pelmatolapia mariae. NCBI lineage: Eukaryota > Metazoa > Chordata > Actinopteri > Cichliformes > Cichlidae > Pelmatolapia > Pelmatolapia mariae. Next base: position 7,472,912 of record NC_086237.1, on the reverse strand, counting down.
CTTGTGTCTTAAGTCATTCCATCACACAGAAATTTAAAAAAAACCCACATGGTTCACTTTTATACCACAAAATATTAGAAATGTAAGTCGTTCATAACAACCTGAAAGGTTGGGAGTTTAAAATGCAAACCAATGGACGCAGCAGAAGACTATAATGTCACAGAGCACACGGTGTCTATTATTGTGTAGACATTTATAAATCAGAGCTTAATTTCTTAAGAAATAAACAGGTGGAGTGATCTTTATCAAAAGTATAAGTTGCATCTGTGGCTAAAACATTGTACCCCAAAAACTTAAAAATCTGCTGTGTGTGAGGCTGTGTAAGTAAAGCTTGCCCTTCACACCCGCGTGTAACAAACCATTTGTTGGGGGTTGTGGATTTGACACCTCAGCATTGTGAAAGTGGGGAAACATGTTTGTGGCTGAGCATAAGATTTCTGCTTACAACTTAGAATCTTAGTTCTAAATGAAATTCAAATGTTTTTTGTTTTTTTAAGTGTGGCTAATGTGTTATTTGACTTCTAAGGCACACACACACACACACACACACACACACACACACACACACACACACACACACACACACACACACACACACACAAGAACAACAACAACACAGAGAAGAAGAGGGGTAGTTTAACTATGCATCATAAAAAACGCAATCATGCATCTTCCAACTGTATCTTTCTGTTCTGGCTTTAGAATCATTGGTTGTTTACTGAGCCGTACTTTGGGAGTCATACTGTTGTGATACTGGGGAGAAAAGGGTAAGGTTTGATAGACTAAACCGTTACACACAAAACTTCAAAACTCAAAGAGTGTGTGAGACTGCTAGCTGTGTGGTTCAGCAATAAACTTATCTACAAATGTGTTAGTAAAGAGTGATGTGTACTTCTGTCCCATTAAGCAACGGTTTAACAAATTTCACTGCAAACTATAAAAGGAATCTGAATTTTAATAGAACATAGTAGTGATGGATTAAGTGCAGGAAACACTAGTATAAGGTGTCTATGGAACAAATCTCCTTCAGCATTCAAAATGACCAAAGTGAGGACTACAGGCGTTTCTCTCAGTTGGTTGTGTTTAGGGAAAAAGCAGCTAAATACACTGAGACTGCTCCACATTGTTAGCAAGTTAACTCTGGATGTCTGTAGGTTTGTCAAACTTGGAGTGAACAAAAGCAGAAAAACACTGAAAGATGCAGACGGTGAAATTCTGGTTTATTTCATGAACACAATGAAACATTTTACAGTCCACAGAGCAAAGTAGCATACATGATAAATAGATACACATATCACGACCTGTGAGAAGTAAAACTCGTCGTCTTACCACATGTTATATTCTGTAAACTTAAAATAAACCACAGAAATTAGAGTTTAGTGTTTTAAAGTCATCTATTAAAAACATGGGTCAGCATTACTGAAGTGACACTTTAACGATGCTTCATATCACCATGTTTATGATGATAAAACATGTTCTCTCATTAGTAGATGTCTGCACTGTCGCTTGTCATGAAAATGTCCAGAGCCTGGGTTCAGCTTCCTCTTCAATCACCATTGATCATTAATAGGGTCACAAAAGATTTGTCACATTATCCCCATAAACAACATGCTTTTATAGAAGTCATTGTGACACATATATTTAGATTCTTGTTTCACAATGTGCATGAACTCAAAATCTTTAGAGTTTCATATTTATAAAGTATCGCAAATAATACATTTATACCATTGTATGAGCTACACTTCTTGTAAAAACTGTTTGGAAATGTGTTTGAAAAAGCTCCTGCTGTGACCTTCCTTCTGTGAGGGCACACACACACTCACACACACACACGCACGCACACACACACACACACACACACACAGAGAGAGAGAGAGAGGGGGGGGGAGATCATTAATACAAAGGATTGGAGTCGGTTTTGGATTTTCACTTGTTGTTGGCTTTAATATGAACAGTCACATAAAATTCATTCCAATTTTTGCCTTTGCTTCAATTAGGATGTTTCTTTAAATCTACAACACCTTCCTTTTCAAAAAGTTTACTGACATAGTAAAGAAGTAGCTAGGGAACTCAGTAAGTATGAGCAACAATAGCTTAAGGACACTTTCTCCAATAAAGAGGAATTCATCATCTGCAGTTCGTGAAAAAGCGCAATATTAAAAACAATTCAGCAGACCCTCAGAGTGCGGATACAAACTGTTTTCAGCTGTAGAGGTAGAGGTACACTTTATGCACTTATCAAACATACAGTTTAGAGGCTTGCATTAGAGTGCTTTGGTGCTTGGGCATCTTTTATTTAGCACGGTTGTACCATTGTGAATGTAGCTATATAAATAAATACGCTCAAGAGTCTATCGTATGTTTGTCATGCAACTAAAAATTCGAAAATATATTTTTAAATCAGTAACTTTGCAAATTTAGAGGATTTGTTTTCGGACAGCATATGTGTCACATTTTAAACAGGGTTTGTATAATCAGTACTGACATACAGACATTTATGCTCTGGGTATAACAGACATGCTTACCGTGTGAAAGGCCCTCTGATGCCTTGGAGCAGAGAAACACGCTGTATTGTTGCTTTTCTCTGTTGTATAAGCAGCGCCCGTAGGTCAGAAACGCTGTGTGCGGGTAGCAAAGTCGGCTCCAACGCACATCCAGGCATCCGTGTGAAAGAAAGGTGTCGCTGCAGCTAGGCTGTCAGGATAGTCAGGCTTTTATTTATATTTGCATTCTGGTGCGTTAAAACTAGCAGCCTCTGTGTCCCGCTTGGATCATCATTCCGAAAATTCAGATATTTAAATAAAATGGTGAAATGGCTAGTGATGAGGAAAAGAATATGTGTTTGTTTTTTTTGTTTTTAGAAGTATCACAGTTTATTTCTAAAGGAATACATGTTATTTGTGACACTCTGTTTGAAACTATTAGCCTCTGTGTGTTTCAAAGCGCTAAAGAAAAGTAAAATGCTCCTAACTAGTTAAATTAAAAGTAAAATGCTTGTGCTGATGAACGAAGTGTTATGCTCTCAAGGCTCGTTGTAAAGTAGTGAGGAAAATACAGGGTGTTTGATTAGGGCGTTTTTATATAGGTGTGGGGCTTGGTTTCAGCTGGCCTCTGAGATGCAGAGATAAAGGTGTAAACAAAAGGTGAAACCTGTTTGGAGGATGGTCAGTATAAAGTGTAATGGCATGATAAAAGGTGAAAAAGCTTTGGTGGCTCCGATGGACCTGGCTCCGCCGGACCTCTGACATAAGATAAAGGAGACTGTTTGTATTGAAAACTCCATGTACAGATGAGATGCTCTTGATAAGGATGACCTCTTCTGCTGCCTGTAGGTGGTCTACTGTAACCCCCCTCTGTCTAACTGTTGCAGAGTTAAGAATCCCTGTTTATTTCTAAAGGAATGCCTGCTGTTTGTGGTATTCTGTTTGAAACTATTACCCCTGTGTGTTTCAGAGCACTAAAGAAAAAAGCAAAATGCTCCTAAAACAGTTAAATTAAATGCTGTGTGTGAATATGTGTTTTTAGAAGGTGGAGAAACTTTCTGTTTAAAACTATTAGCCTCTGTGTGTTTCAGAGCACTAAAGAAAAATGCTCTTAAAACAGTTAAATCATCTATGGGTGTGTGCTGGGATGTTCTTGATAAGGGCGTCTCTTTTATTGTTTCATGACTTCTTTTGCTGACTGTTGGGGGTCTAACTGTTGCAGAGTTAAGAATCCCTATAAAAAGTTTATTTCTAAAGGAATACATGTTGTTTGTGGTACTCTATTTAACAACTATTAGCCTGTGAAACTATTAGAAAAGTGAAATCTTCCTAAACTATTTAAATTAAATGCTGTGGGGGAATACACTGTTTTTAGAAGGTGGAAAACTTTCTGTTTGAAACTATTTGCTCCTAAACAGCACTAAAGAAAAAGCAAAAATGCTCCTAAATAGTTAAATTAAAAGCAAAAATGCTCCTAAATAGTTAAATTAAATGCTGTGTGGGAATACACGGTATTTAGAAGGTGGAGAAACTTTCTGTTTGAAACTATTAGCCTCTGTGTGTTTCAGAGCACTAAAGAAAAAACAAAATACCCCTAAACTAGTTAAATTAAATCATCTATGTCTAAATAACAGACCTCTGAGACCTATACAATCCTTTAAAAAAGAGTTTAATTAAAACACATAATGGTTTCATTAAATAAAACGCTATTAAACACAAACTCATATGACCTCTGAACTCACAAGTCCGTTCACGCGCAAAAAGTCCGTTCACGCGCACACATGAACGCGGAGGGGGATAGGGGAGGGGGGATGCCTGAGGGGTTGGGGTGGGGTGGGGGGGGGGGGGGGGGGGGGGGGGGGCAAAAAAAGCCACAGGTATAATACTACTTACGAGCCCAACACGGAACCCACCGTATTAGCCAGAGGTCCCTTTACTACGGTTCGGAGCCGCGGACCTTCAGTAACAGTAATAAATCACAGCAATAGTACATTCACGTAGTTGTAAACAGCATGATAATATATTAAGTAATCCAAAGTATTCAGAATACGTCACCCTCATTGAGTAACGTAACGGAATACGTTACAGAATAAATTTTGGGGCATGTATTCGGTATTCTGTAATGGAATACATTTTTAAAGTAACCTTCCCAACACTGAACAAACAATATTTGTCTCTTATATATAATACATCTTAGGGCTGTTCGATATAACGGTATATATCGGATGACGATATAAAAACGTCTATCGTTTCATTTTACGCTATCGTTTGTTTCATGGTATCGCAAAATAAACTTCATCGTTTTGATGGTCACTGTAGTGACTATATTAACTTCTTAAAGTTCTCTCTTTCTCTTATATTTAATATTACCACACTGCGGACCGACAAGCGCCTGTTTTTATGCGTTGTCGTTAGCAACAACGACGGTAAAACCATCGCGGGTCCGCTTGTTTATTTCCCACATAAACCTTTCACAATAAAGCTCAAGATCCTGTTGCGACTTTTCAAAATAAACTCAATCACGTGAAAGAGTATGCAGAGAGTTTACGGGTGAGAAGGTCAGGTGCTAAAAAATAAACCTTAGACTCAAACGTTAGAACAGGCTTTTCCCCACAGCACGCTGTGTAATAAATACTCACAAAGAAAACAGCGGCCATTACAACTTATGTCTAAAAATGTATAGTTTCATGCATCGGTTAAAACACTCTACTTCAGGTACACGACGCCCAGCTGGAAACACTTCACGCAAGTCGAGCTGCCCGAGATTCACAGAATTTACAGAAAATGTTAAATTTTTGTGATTTATATCGTTATCGGGACGATAGATGTCTTATATCGGGGTATGAGATTTTGGTCAAATCGCACAGCCCTAATTCATCTATAAATACACTGTCAAAGACACTTGTCTTTGAGTGAAGATTTAAGGTGATAGGAAATAGAAATAACTGCAACCTGAATCTTCACCGAAGCTCAGTATTTGACACAGAGTTCAAGCTCACTGCTGTAATATATCATAATAATCCCACAATAAGTATAATATTGGCCATATTATATTTACATTACCAAAGTGAGATGACTTTAGTCTCATGAACAACATTAGCTAATTGTTATTTACTAGTTAATCTTGAAATGACTGTTCAGTACAGAAATGAAGCCCAACAATCATGTTTTTACAGTCCCGTGGTCTCAGCCTCAGATACTCAACTGATCAGTGATGTCATTAAAAAAAATGAATGCACAAAAAACATTTTTTCTCCTTCATTTCTGTCAAACAATGCTGTACGAAATGTTTCTCGCGGTAGTATCATGGTTGCTAGGCAACCTGATCAGCGCGACAAAGGCTAGACCATCTCATTTCACAAGCCTCTCACTTCCGCACTTCGTACCTGCCGTACGTAGTCCCCAAACTGCGCGTACTACGAAGTGTGCAGTTGCTGGATTGGGACACAGCCGGTGTTTGCTAGCGCTGTCCTTAGAAAACGCCGTTTTTACTGTTTCTTCCCGCTGTAAACACCACTGTTTTATTCAGAAAAAAAACATGGCATGTATTTTTTTTAATCATAACTCTGGTTTTACGTGGCCTATCAACACAATTTAAAAACTGGTATGTAGTTTGAAGTCCACACTTTCGACCCAAATTAAAACTGAGACTCTGGGTCCGTCAACCCCAAAGGGTTAATCAGGAAGCCTTAAGTTGGCTAGTTATGTAACGGGCTAATGTTTAAAGCTTTCACTTGGGTAAAGTAACTCATATTACTGCTACTGCTAAGTAATGTTAGTAAGTTAATTAATGTTAGTAATGTTCACAGCATATTCCATAACTCTACATGCCATAACTAAGTGTATAGTAGCGCTGCAGTGCATTTCAATCATTGCTAGCTATCAAACTCGCTGAAGAAAAGTAATAATCATAATTTTTTTTTTTTTTTTTTTTTAAATAGCATCTGTAACGTACACGTGCTGGAAAATTATTTACCTAATCTCAGTTATCATGCGACTGGAGAGCGCAAACTCCGCCATTGTCGTTTTCCATCAAACACTCATTAAAACAGCAACTGCATGTATGTTAGCGCACTCATCCCCGTCTGTTAGGGGGAGGGGCAGGGTAACATATTGAAACAGACATAGGTGCGAGGCAGCCCAGGCGGAGAAATTTTGAGATTTTGTCCCAGGCACCTCAACCCCATGTACATCTTGTCTCAGGTGTCCTCAATAGATCACATTATGGGGTGGGTTTCACCCTTAAGCCTGGCTATGGTCATGCAGCAAACATTTATTCACAGCTGGGCTCAGGTGATGACTCATATAATTAATAGTTTGTCAACAACCCTGAGGTTCACATCCAAAGGAGACAAGCCCCAGAGGGGAGACTCTCCACCATTTGTCATTAGAACAAAGTCTCTTGGATAAGATGTAAAACATTTTCACAAACCTGAAGAAGTCTAACTGCCGTCTTTTTTCAAGCTCTCAATACTACCATGACTTGGATGACTGAGAAAGTAGACAGATACAATGTGAAAGTAATGTAATAAATACTCTAATCTATTACTTAATCCGGAAAGTCACGTTCTGCATTACTTTTAAAAAAAATAACAGTAATGTTACTTCTGAGCGAATATGAGATCTGATTAAGACAGGATATCAACCAAAATTCCAGAAAAACATCACGTAAAAGTTATAAATTGATTTGCATGTCATTGAGTGAAAGGAGTATTCAATCCACTACAACCCAGCCAGAATTTTGGGCCCCATTGATAGGCTGTGTACCCGTGTGGCCTATAGATGAAAAGAAAAAAAAAAATCAATTAATTACAGATATGCCACACCTTGTGCATTAAACATATTTTTTTAGACTCACGTATTCTTAACTCTGGAGAACCCATGGGGTCAAATTTGACCCCATGGGTTCTCCAGGGTTAATGCAGCCATTCACACCCATATAACAATTTCCATATAATATAATATAATTCCATATAATATAATAATTTCACTGGACTAACATGCGGCATTTATTTTATTTTTGCTTTGAACCAAGATCGATTTTTGTAATTTTTGGGAAATTAGACAAATCTGAAATCCAAATAAACAAATCTGATCAATCAGATCACTGCATTTGAGAACATGTGCACTCTTAACTCAAACACTGAATCCGCAATGAAATCGAAATAGTAAAATAATACTATTTTGGTTTTTTTTGTCTCTCACATGTGCAGCAGTTGGCGATACATTGTGCATTGTCTTTCTGTTTGTTTCTATTGCCCCCCAGAACACAGAACGTGGATAAGTCCTCCAGCACGGCAGTGACCCAAAACATACCATGGCAACAACCTGTTGCCGTTGCCTTTGTGGTCAATACCTAGATACTAAGAGGAAGAATATATTTGTGTGTACACATTAGGACACCGATTTGTGTTGGTATAGGTTTATATTAACAACACCTATAGCTTTATATTGTTAAATAGTAATTATAAGACACTGGCGAAATGCTAATGTAATGTACTGCATTACTTTAAATAAAGGTTTTCTGTGTAATAAAATACTTGAGTAACGACCCCAACACTGATCACAAAAAAGAGAGGAAATACCTCCAACCAAATGAAAATCAATAGAAGCATCAATAAGAGAATTGATAAGGAATGAAATCAATAAGTAAATTTGGTAAGTAAGTAAGTTTGGTGAAGATGAGCTGTTACCTGCAGCTCAGTATTGAGTCTAGGCATCGAAGCAGCTCGGCCCTGGTTTTCCAGACCGGAGCCAGTGAATGGAATTCTACTGCTCACACTGGTCTCCATCTTCTTCATCTCTACCGACTCCTGAGCATACAAATACAAACAAAAGCCTGCCTCATCAGCATGCAATGATGACATTTGGAGGTGCATTAAGCAATTTGGACTCAATTTGAGAAGACTACTGGAAGAATCCATATTAAATTCACCCTACAAACCTATGCAGCAATAAATATCAGACATTTTCAATTTCGTGCTAATATGTCCTTTTGTTCAAGCCAACTTGTTCTTTCATATATTGAAAGCTTTGTGGTGACAATCTCTAAACAGATGGTAAAGTAAATCATAAGACCTGTCACTCTTTTGGTTTTCTTCTCACAGGTTGAGTAACTCATGTGAGGAAGTCAGCCAGTCCCTCCTGTCTTACCCTTCTGCCTATCTTTGCTCCAAGCAACATTAGTGTGGTGGGGCTTGGTCTGCAGTGCCGTGCAGGGAGGGCGGACGCACCTGCACGGCATCCTCAATTACGCCCACCATGTTAAAACACGGGGAATCAGGGTTCGGAGAGAGTGGAGAAGTTGTGGTGTGATGCATGTGGAATGAATAAAGATGGCTTTGACTAACACTCTCTGGACCCGCCGTGTCTCTATAACACCACAATTAGCTAATGGTCTCTTAGCAACAGAGTCCACTAATCAATGACATCAACAATTGATGTTACTAGCAGAACACAGACTCTACCCGCTACTACTCTGTAGCTTAATTATACCCACTGTGTCATTAACAACAATCAACAACAAACAACGTTTGTTGTCTGAGGTTGCACACTGCTCCTTTAATTCAGTATTGAGATAACAGACACAATGACACAATGGTTTAAAGATAGGCTAGACTTGTACTATTTGTAATATAATTCTAACCACTATGCTGTTCTCACTGATCTTTATTGACAACAAAATGTCAAAGTAAAGCAAAAGTGAATTACTTGTGAATGAAAACAATCATCTGTACACGGATTACAAGATTATAAGTTCTTCTTACTCTGTGTTAAAGTAAGAAGAGCAGAACCTAGTGAATATGACATGAGCACAGCTGTAGTATTAATGAAAATAGTCAAATAGTAAGTAAGGAAGTCTTGCTTTGACATGAATTACCATATTTAATCAAATTGATATAATCATTTTATAGCAAACATTATTCTATATGGCCATGCTTTTTCTACTGTTTATCTGGGTTTGGGTCTGAGCAGAGAAGCCCAGACTTCCCTTACCATGGCCACCTCATCTTGGGGGGATACTGAGTTGTGCCCAAGCTAGCTGAGAGATATAACTCGAGCAAGTCCCGCGTCTGCCCAGGAGACTGCCTAGGGCTTTCCTAAAATTACTCAACTAGTCAGTTGAGTTCTAGTCAGATGCCTGAACCATGTCAAACTGGTTCCTTTCGATGTGGAGAAAAAGTGGCTCTACTCCTGATCAAGCTCCTCAGTCTGTCTTTAAGAGGACAGCCAGCATCCAAAAGAAGCTTATTTCTGCCACTTGTGCCATGATCTTTGGAATATAGTGTAAACACTGAAATACTTTCACAGCTCATGTTGAACATGCATCCGTATGTTTTACCTGATTGATGGCAGTGTCTGGAGTTTCCTCAGATGGGCCCCGGGACATTGTTCTCTTATTCTTAGCCCATGGCACTTCTTTGGGTTTATCGATCACCCAGGAAGATGACGGCTTGATGGTGTGATCTTGACTTGGCCTGTGTGTAATAATCACAGTTCAGTTTAACTTTTACAAGGTCAGCGGTTCCTGTTGTCATTGAAGTCTCAAGTATTCAAAACTAGCTGTAAAACTATTGTAGGATATCTGACACATTGATCAATTAGCATTATTTCTTGTTAATTAAACAGCTATATTATACAACAGCTATAACTCCACTATAATTTCCCATTGTCTTTCAGGCCAACTGGGTCATTTCATATTCTTTAAGTGGTAAAAGCAATCAGATTTTTAGAAGATTTCCCGAAGATGAGATCACAGATCTCACACCCAAAAACTTCCTTTACATCTAACTTTAAGATTTACATTTTTGCAAGAACCAGGTCTCAAATAAGAAAGTTGGTCTGCAACGCACCATTTGTACTTTGAAGAACTGACACACACTCACAGGTAAACCAGATTTACTTACTTATTAATATATCAATGTGATTTTGGTGATCTGAAAACCTATAATGCTTTTTCTTATTACACTAGGGGATGCTCATAATAAACGTGGCAGAAGTTTCAAAAGCTGAGGAATACACATAAGATTACATCATAATTTTTATGGTGGGTTAACAGCTCCGGCTTCACAATGGGTTACAGAGCTGAGTATGATGCTGTAGTATGATGCTAAACTAATGCTAAAACACAAGGAACAGCCCTTTGCTCATCAGTAAAATGTCTTCTTGCATTTGTCAGTAGACTAAGACAGTACATTAGTTTATTTAGTTTTAAAATAAGTAGCTATTGTCTATGCAGCCATTATTTTTACTGGCAGATACCTCCTAGAGGCAAAGAAGGTACTGGAGTAAATAGAATGTGCACATAAAAGTATTACATTTATTTCAGTTTTGATTTTCTCTCCACTATGACCTTTACACAATTTTATAGAAGACTGGCAAAGCAGAATAAACTCTGCAGGGCCACTGCAACACAAATGCATGCAGTTATGAAAGAAGTAATCAGATCTTTTACCTAAGTTTAAGACCCAACCCATCAAAAATAGCCAGGAAATTCTGATTTTTTGGAGCTGAGATGTTTAATAACCTTTATAACAAAACCTACATTTTTCGCTATATCTTGTTGTTTACTATATAATTTTATGATATAGTTATGATATATTTTTGTATCGAATTTGTGACACTGGGCGTTTTTGGCAACGTTATGTTAACAACAATGTTAATTTCAGACAAAAAAAAGAGTTTTTTCCATAGCTTTATAGCATTGAAATTATGGCAAGTATTGATCATGTTGATTAGATAGAAGTCTCAGAAACTCATGTATCAAATATGAAAAAAAGGGCATTATAGAGTTTAGCAGCACAACTCCATCTATCATCCATCCATCTATCTGCTTATCCAATACAAGATCACAAGACACCACAAGCAGAATATAAAAAAGAATATGTTATGTCTTTTTCCTGAAGTATTGAACTTACAGAGTGCCTCCATTGTTGAGGGAGTTGGAGCTAGGTCTGGTCTGTGGCTGAGACTTGGCATGGGATTTAGGCTGGTACCTAAGCATGCTGGGAGGCTCCACACTGTTTAACATCTTAGGGAGGTCTTTCTCCTGTATGTGAGTCAGAGGCAGCAATGGCTTAAATAGAGCCCCGACCTTGCACTGTGGAGGAGAGACGGATGGCAACATGCTGAAGACATCCAGAGGCAGCAGGCAGAATATTGCTGGACCCAGGTCTGACAACAGGCGCTCAGGGCTAGTTGGATGTGGAGACTTAGGCCAGAATATTCTTTGCTTGTAGTCATGCTTGTTTGCAATATATCTATGTGTATGTGGGAGTGTGGAAACATGCACGAGTAGAGTAGGTAGTGCTGGGCGATATGACGATATATATCGTGTGGACGATAGAAAAGTGTCTATCGTGCCATTTGTCTTCTATCGTTTCTATCGTACTAACCCAAATTTTATAAATTATTACATAAAATATATAATTAACCCTTTACAACCGGTCGGAGCAGGCACACTCCGTTTTACCTAACTATTTTTAAATCCCTGTAGAACTGGAACCACGTAAGGTAGTGCAATATTTTTTTTTTTTGCATGTGAAACCGGAGGAGTTGTACTTACATCTTATGCCATTAGCTTGTCCAAGGTCACGGTTTCCTTCCACATATAACTTTGCAAAAATTGCATAAGAAGCACTTCCAGCAACAAAAACATAATATTCCAGACTTGCAGCAACAAAAAGATAATATTCCAGAAACACACTTTGCCAACGTTCATAAGACTTCCTACGTTGGCATATAGGTCAGCGCGAACTATCGCATGTCCGCCATTACCTGCCCGAAACCGGAAGTGATGTCATTTTCGCGAAAGGGCCTTATAAGCCTATGTTGGTGTTTTTAAAAGACATGTTTGACTTTATGCTTTTCTGTATCGTTTCTGGGATGCTTAGAACTCAAATTACACTGTTGGAAATAGTTTATTTTGATGCATTATAATATTTATTTTCATTTTTCCTGTAGTATATAAAAATTAGTGTATCTCAAAAATAAAACTATGAAGACACTCAAAATAAATTTCTCGTGGTTGGAAACTTTTGTATTTACAGTTTTGAGGGATAAGCCTCTTAAATTTTTTTTAACTAGAAATATATGTAAAAAACAAAACAAAAACAATTTTCAATTTTTTTGTAGTTTATTGCACTACAAGTTTTTGCAATTTATGTAGTTACTATGGACTTAATGCATACATATTATTACAATTTGGGCTATAACGGTTGTATTGATATATGGAAACTTGAAATACTCCCACAAATGGCACTACAGCATGTAAAAACATAAAGATAAGCTCTGGCGGACTTGGTTCTATGGTAGGTCTTAAAGGGTTAAATAGCCTGTGGCAAATATATTAGTGTTGTCTTCTCACTATACATGCTCTTAACTTTATGCAAGAAAAAATAAAGTATAAAAAAAATGATATTTTTCGCAAAGAAACTCCGTCTCGTGGTTTGCGAGCTGGTGCTGCTGTACGTGCACCCGGATTTGCGACATACTTTACGGTAACTCAAAACAAAGACTGCACCCTCGGCACTCGCTGTTTGCAGACTGCGTACTTTCTAGATGACCACAGGTCAGGTCGTATATCGTGATACATATCGTTATCGTGATATAAAATAATTCATATCGTGATAAATATTTTTTCCATATCGCCCAGCACTAAGAGTAGGCGTGCAAAGTTGCTGATAAACATCTGTCAGCAGCCAAATTCTACCAATTCATGTCTGACTGAAACTGACAAGAGTGTCATTAAGCATTTAACATCCACTAGGTTATTGGTGACCCCTCAAAAGTTAGGGTTAAGGTTTAGATTTGGTTACCATTTCCCCTATTTAGAACATGTCTGTCCCTTTTCTATAGAATTTTTGCCCACTTGGCACACTCAGAAGGTTCAGAAGGTTTTTACGGATAAACTAATGCCAAAATGTATGAGAATTTACTCGACCCTGGCCGCAGATAGGTTGATGTTAGCCTTGTAACTGTTAAAAGATTAATACAACAACAGCAAGTAACAACTCTCCTGGTACTTCTATATTAAAAATAATAAATTGGGAAAACAGATGACAGCTTTTGCAAATTACCAGTGAATTACTAGTGAACACAAAGTATCTTCTGTGCATGTGTGTTTACATGCAGCATACATTCAAAGTGTGTAAGTTTGCAAGCATGTATGTGGACCCATGCATCTAGATTTGAACTCCATCCATAGTGTGTGTACTTCGTTGCATGTCTGCATATGTAATGAGGGTGTTATACCTGGGAGCCCGAAGCGCTCTGTTGCTGCTGCAGTCTCCTAGCTCGATTCTGCTTATAGTAGTCAAAGATCATCAAGGCTGCATAAACCTTCCCTACTGTGAGCTCATTGGCTGAGGAGGTGAGAAGAAATTATTTAAGAAATGACAAGACATAAAAAGAAGTAGTAACTGACTCATTCCTTCTTATTTCAATGCATCTCTGTGCAATGCATGTCTCCCTAATGGTTTAAAGAAAAGGGAATTCTTATGGTGAACAAGTTTGTTAATTTACAGTAAGTAACTAAAAAAAAGAAAAGAGGAACAATCACTACTGAGTCAAAATGCCTTTTTGTAGTTGCAGTATGTGGTGATCACATCTTGGCAAAAGGTGGCAACAAAAATCAACTGTAAAGTAAGTCTTGGATGGCCACATGCACACAGTGACTCACACTATAGGGCGGTTTAGGGATACTTTTTGAGCCACGATACGGGCGATCATGGCTCAAGAGTTGGCAGTTCGTCTTGTAATCGGAAGGTTGCCGGTTCGAGTCCCGGCTCGGACAGTCTCGGTCGTTGTGTCGTTGGGCAAGACACTTCACCCGTTGCCTACTGGTGGTGGTCAGAGGGCCCGGTGGCACCAGTGTCCGGCAGCCTCGCCTCTGTCAGTGCGCCCCAGGGCGGCTTTGGCTACAATGTGCCATCACCAGTGTGTGAATGTGTGTGTGAATGGGTGGATCACTGGTTGTGTAAAGCGCTTTGGGGTCCATAGGGACTAAGTAAAGCGCTATATAAATCCAGGCCATTTTACTTTTTGGGTGAAAAAGCTTTCACAGCTGCTGTGCATCTACTTTTTATGGCAGTATATTTAAGGACCAGCTGTGGACCAGCTGAAGTCTGTCCTCCATCCCTTGGAAAGCCATCCTCTCTTCCCTTGAGGAGTCAGTAGTTCACAGCTGGTTATAAGCCTTTGTCACTCTCATAGCCCACCACTTCCTATGGATTTATTGACTTACCTGCAAATTGCCTACCTGCCCACTCTCCGCTGAAAACCTGCCACTCACCACAGATCTCCACCTACTAATTGGTACCTACTGCTAAGCCTTGTTTGCCCGTTGCCTTTTTTAATTAAACCTATACTTGATTGTAGTCACTGTCTGCACCTTGGGTCAGAAAATGTTAAAGTCATGATGACCAGTGTTGGTCAAGTTGCTTGAAAAAAAAAATTAGTTACTAATTACTGATTACTTCACCAACAAATGAATGTTGTTAATTTACTAATTACTTATATTCAAAAGTAATTAGTTACTTTATTACTTAGTTACTTTTTAAAAACATGACACACAACCTGAATACTTAACAATGTAATACACCTTTGAGCCCAATTCTATTTTTTCTGCATAATCCATCATATAAAATTGCTAGTGAGAGTATTAATACTATAGTGTACTAAAGAGTATTATGAATATAATAGGACACCAGAGTCTGGAAATGGTATTATAATGTTCAATTAAAAGTCAATTAATTATTTGTACTAATTTTCTCTTTAGCATCAACTCTAAGTGCCACAATTTAAAAAAAAGAAAAAGACTACTTTTTTATGTATGTCATCTATAGATGAATAGAAAATTAAAATTCTGATAATTTGCTTACGTTTATGTGGCGTCACCAACAGGTCCATGGTCTTTTGGGAAAGGTTGGGCCACACTGTGGACAATTCCTTTTTTAACTCTGCATCACATAATCGCTGGGCTACCATTCCTACAAGTATAAAATCAAGAGAGATTAAAAGAGACTCAATCTCTTGTCATAATAGTGATAACCTTAACTCTGTGCAATCAGAAAATGTTGGTTCTTTCAATTCACTTAAATGTATATAGCACCAAATCATAATCGTCACCTCAAGGCATTTAATATTGTAACAATAATACAGAGAAACCCCAACAATCAGACGATCTCCTCACTTTGGCGACAGTGGGAAGGAAAAACTCCCTTTTAACAGGAAGAAACCTCTGGCAGAACCAGGCTCAAAAAATGTTTTCCCAAGTGTTGGCAGTCAGGGGACAAAAAAGTAATAATTCTAACTGACACACATCAAAAACTATTTATTTTTCCCCCACAACTGTCCTTTTTGCTTTGCTCCAAAGATAAGGTTAGGATTAGGGTTAACATTGAAGATTACTTAGACCATTTTGGGTCTACACAGTGTTATCAGTGTATAATTATGTGCCTCTAACCTGACGCCAACTTGATCTCCAGTGCTGTGCGAATCAGTGCCATCAGAGTGGAGGTAAAGTGAACTGTGTTGTCATCAGCAATAGGCATATTCATTTTGACGAGGCGCTGAGGGTTAGACAAAGAGACATTAGGTCACTGATCATAGCAAACTGTTTAATAAAAACAAAATTCACCCAGAGAAATCAGTCTGTGTGCTGAAGTGATCCTATCCCCTCAAATGATTCAGGTTCTTTGCTAAATTTGGTTTATTATGTGCAAGTTTCTCTAGATTGATGAAATGCTCCAGAGATATATTTCAGCACACAAAAAGCCTTCTCTACGAGAATATACAGGAGACAAACTAGACATCGACATACACTGCTACTAGCTACAGTATGCACTATGTTGCAAGTCAAAGGGCACTGGTGCAAGACTGACATTGACCGAAAAAAAGGCGAGAGAAGGCATGTAACACATAACCATGAAGGTGCTTCAACAGTCGCAGGAGCTCGACTCTGTGGTTGCCATCGCAGCAATCATCAGTTTGGAGTTGAGAAGCTGAGTATGCTCTACATGTACAGTGGATGCTAGCATCAAAGAGTTAATTCCACCAAGCTTGATCAGACTTAGCAGGAAGACTTGGTTCATACAGCATTAATGGAACCACTATTTGCATAAAGGATGCTATGGGATTGTTGCTGTAAGAGTTGAGCTCCCCTGAACACAAAAAGCATTCACCTACATGTGCTATCAGTGGCAGTGCAGAGAATAAGAAGACCAGAGTCAGAATGAAACGGGGATGGAGAACTGAGGGCCAAACATATACACACACTCAGGCTTTTTTTTTTTTTTTTTTTTACACATGGCCACACACTCACTTTAGCACATGTACACACACAATCATAGGCTGCACAATCAGCTAGAAATAAAAAATTCCTTAACTCAAACCACTCTAACAATAACAGAAGTCATTGACCTATTAAAGATTTACCTGTAGCAACATATCTTTTGTCCTTTATGCAATGAAATAATTATTTTTTGCAGAAAAAATAACCATTTGAAAATGGTGTTTGTTCAGCAGAGCCGCTCCAATGCTTTTCAGCACATTAGGTCATGTTCAATCCTTCTTGCATTTAGCAGTTAATAGAGCTGTAATTTTTTATGGCTAATTATATGGTGGGTATTTTTTTACATTTATTTTTAGGCATAACAAAGTTTTTGAGGTAGTAGGTATAAGTACAATCCAGGGAGTGTTAAAATTGTGTCACTATCTCCGCGTCCCCTTTTTATTACAGAGCTGGTCTCAAAGGCAAAGCTTACAAACTAAAAAAAATCATAAACCTAAATCTAAAGGCAGAGCATTTTCAAGTTTTGAAGAATCTTGAAAAAAAAAAAAGCATTCCAGTGTATCATTAAAGAAACAGTATATTAATGCGCAAAAGGTCCATCCATCCAAAAATAAGTGGCAAACAGTTAAAAACAAGGTAAGTGGTAAGTGGTGAGAAATGTTAATTTCATTTTTTGTTTACATGTTTATGCATTTGCATTCTCTTATAATTGGAGCGAAAACTAACTAACAAAGCTTCACTGAATTCAAGTGTACTGGCTGCCTGGCTCATTATTCTGACAAATACAAACTGTAACCTTTTAGAGTTATTGTAGAGCATAAAAGATTCCAGACTCTTTAAAGTGCCTACAACTTTTGCCTAGTACTGTACAACCATTATGAATGTAATGTAGCATTTGTAAATGGCACACTCCATTTTGTCCATTTTTGCATATCTACCTGAGGTGAGTTTTAACTGGAATAAATTAGGCAAACAGAAAATAAAAAAAGAAAGTAGTGATTTCTGAATTGACTTGTATTTCATTGCAGACAATGAAAACACAAAATATTTTACGTTTTGTTAGGTCAGCTTCATTTCATTTGTAAATATACATCCTTACCTGTCACTCAGACCTGCAACACATTCCAAAAAAGGTTGAGACAGGAGCAATTTAGGGCTAGTAATCAGGTAAATTGGCTAAATAATGATGTGATTTGAAACAGGTGATATCAACAGGTGATTATAATTATGATTTGGTACAAAAGCAGCATCCAAGAAAGGTCTAGTCCTTTAGGAGTAAAGATGGGGCGAGGATCGCCAATTTACTAACAAATACGGGAAAAAAATTATTGAAATGTGTAAAAAAAATTCTCCTCAGAATTTATTTTTTACACAGAATTTTTTTTATGGTCATTTTGCTCCAACATGAGTCCCACTCTGTTATGTGCCTTTTCTGTTATTAGTTTACTCAGACTGTCTTTGGTAATAATTGTGACATAGGTGAAGATTAAAATGTTTGAGTAATTGAGTAATCAATACAGAAATTCTGCTGGAAATTCCAGTTCAATGTCTTTAAACCTTGTAAACAAGTTGACCACAGTGTAAAGATTTCCTCAAATGTAACTTAGTCACTGTATAAGTCAAAGCATAGCTAGAACGTGATGATGACTACACTGTTTGCATTTGCCCCTGTGTTAACATGCAAATTTCCTTATTTAGATTGGCTATCCAGATAAAGATAATGTGATCAGCTAGAAATAGTGTAGAGGTTAAATCAAGGTTTAGCACCTCTAATATTCTAACACAAAAAGAAAGAAACACCCACACAAACACATACAGACACATGCACACAACAGATATTTCCACACAGTGAACAAACTGAGATGATATGACAGAAAAATGAGAGAAAAAAAATGGGCAGTACAGACAGAACCACAGAGTCAAAAGCACATGTACAAAACATTTCTTCCACAGAAAAGCAGCACAAGCTAGACATACCCACACACACACACACCTGGACATAGATAATCGCGTGCGCACGCACACACACACACACACACACACACACACACACACACACACACACACACACACACACACACACGCAAAACTCACTGCTCCACAAAATAAAACCCAAACTAGGGTATACCACTGAAAGGAAATAGTGATGCAACGGAGCAATTTCCCTCCATATACATTATATATCTTAATCAAGCATTCTTTATTAAGGGCTATGTTCTTATAATTAGGGATGGGTATTAACCCAAAGCAGCAGATACTATTAGCAAAACCTTAAGACAGAAAAGATGAGTGACTTACACTCAAAATATCAGAGCACTAGCTAAACAAAGAAATGTGGGAATAGTGCAGAGCAAAGACATTGGCTTGAGTTCACGCCAATGGAAAAAAGATTGTTGAGAAGAGGGAAGAAAGTGGCAGAAGAGGAGGGTCTACCTTGTAGGCGACTCTTGGCGGACATTTCTTTCCCAAACCTAAGGGTGGGGACATGTGGAGCAGCATCTGATACATATCGAGGTACTTGATACGGCCACTTCACAGGGTAGGAAATCAAAACATAAATAGAATGCAAACAGAGAAGGATGGGAAGTTAGAGAAGGGGAAAAAGAAATAAAAACAAATCAACAAAACAGCAGAATAATGGAAAGGAAAAACAGAAATCTGTTGTTAATAGATTTCCTTGAGTGAGATGGAAGGTATATGCCATCCTCGGCCACTGTGTCAGGGCGCAGGGATGGATGCATCGCTACGGAGCTCAGGATTCCTGAGAGGAAACATGGAATGGTAAAGAGTGAGTCAGGGGAGGAGGGGAGAAAAATGGGACAATGTTCAGACCCACACAGGATGCTGATGAAAGGGAAGAGAGATGACAGCAGTGTAATGGGGATGTCTGCCACAGCATGCTTGCAGACATCTCACTGGTACTACAACCAGGGTGCACGGAGACAAAGGTTTCAATGCCAGCCTGAAATCTGCTGTGGTTGCTCATAGCCTAACTTTCACGAGGCAGTCATGTACAAAAAAGATCACATTGTTCTTGATGGTTTTGATTTGCCATAACTGAATTGAATTTAAGACTTTTGAAGGCTCAGTTTGTAAAGTAAATTGCAGTCTGCAGTTAAAACATTACAGACAGAAGAAAGTGTTATGGCAGGCAGCATGTTGGGACAGTGCCGCAGCTTTGAAAACTTTGTTTCCACTCCAGGATCATCAACCAAAGCCAGACAGTTTGAAGGGGCAAGTGCTAGTGTAAAGGCGATTTCATTGGTGCACAGCCATTCAGTTAAAATTCTCTTGGCATAGAGGTACACAAAGCACCCTAGTGACGGAAATGTCTGGTATTTGCAAACCTTGTATGCTACCCTATTAGGGCAGTTCTTCCCTAAGCCAAGGGGGGGTGAGATAACGCGTAACAAATTGTACATATCCTTATAGGAAATCCGTCCGCTGCGGAAAAGAACAAGCACATAAATAAACAACCGTTCAGGACAGCTTCCAAAATAAAACAAAACAAAACAATAAACAAAAAAAAAAAATCCCAATAATTATCAGAGGGCTGACTGCAAACAACAAGGTACAGGAATGAGGCCTTGTTCAGTCACTGTAGTCACAAACAGGGGAGAGAGGAGTAAGGCTAGAGAGTTTTTTCCTCCACTTTACTGTGTATTCTGTTCTCTGGGGCCAGATGAAGGCTTGAACATACCACGCAGCTGGGTCGTACTCAGCCCAAACCCGGATAAACTCATCGAGGTGATGAGGCCCCAGGATGGACGAGTCTCTGGTCAGATACTCAAAGTTATCCATTATGACAGCCACAAACAGGTTCAGCATCTAGAAGAAAGACATAAGGTAGTTAGACCTGTTGTTTTGAAATATTAAAAATAACAGACATTTATTTTTATGTTTTATGATATTCTAATAAAAGCTAACACTAAATTCTAGGATTTCACAGATGAAATGTTATCTAACTAGACAAGATACTGATGTAAACATGTTGAAATAGTTCTTCACAGTATTATCGATGTTAAGCAAACAAAAAGTAACTCTTAAAATACTTAAGTACTGTAATTGCAAACATATGCAAACATGCCCACAGTCCCCTTTCGAATATATCTATCTATATTTGCCCCAGTCAAATCTGATAAAAACTGCTTCAAAAAAAGCTCAATACCGTTATTTCCACTGTTTTTAATTCAATAACTTTAATGCCACCTCTATGCATTCTGTGGATTCTGATTTATTCTTGTTTCCATTTTTTAAAAACCTTTTCTTATATTTTGATTATGACTTTTCACTTTCATTGTTTTTATGCTGTCTTAATGTTTTATTACAAATGGAACAGCAGTTTATAATGAAGTTTATAATGCCAAAAACACAGAGGACATACATCTTAACCTCCTAAGACCTGAACTCTTCAGCATGCATTTTTAATTTCTCTTTGATATTTGGGCTGATTAGGACCCGATTAATGTAAAAACAAAGAATTACCAGATTTTTTTTTTACCTGATTTTTTTTTGCTAAGAAAAATGAGAGCCACATATGAGGATATTCGTTTAAAATTTCAATAGAACAGTAGCAGTATAATGTTCTCGTAAGTGGATATCAGGCCCTTGTAGAGCACAATTGAGTATATAATTGAGTCTAAATAGCCCTAAATGTGATGTCCACATATGTGGACGCCAGGTCCTAGGAGGTTAAATATTATATTTTAGCAATATAACTGTTGCTACTTTAAAAATATATGCTGTATTTTGTATTTTTAAGTGGCTTGAAAACACACATTTTAAGTATCATGTATCGATTACACATACTGGATCTGGCATGTATGTAAAAAATTAAACAGCTGGAATACTGGATGTGTATCTTCTCAGGGAGCAAAAATACTGTACTAACAAAAACTCCTTAACAAGTGTTGATTTATTCATTAATTAAAAATTTGAGGAAATGACCAGTAATGATCATTACTCTGTCCCAAATATATGTGTGATGACTAACTAGCACATGCGTATTTCTGACTAGGTGGCTTGAAGATGGACAGCTGCGAGGTTTTACAGTAAGTTTTATATTTACTCTGTGTTGTGATCAGCAATTTAGATGTAAATATTATAAAAAAGCAGAAGTAAGAGTTAGTTAAACTCTTTGGCTAATAGTTAAACAATCAAATGTGTCAGCTGCAATGGCGACATTTAGGCTTCAGTACTGACCAGGAAAGAGCAGAGAAAAATGAAAGAGACAAAGTAGAAATAGGCAAAATCGCTGCCACACTCTTTTCCGTGGGTCCCTGATCGCTCATCACATGTACGGTGACTCAAGCACGATAACATGATCTCATGCCAAGCCTCTCCAGTTGCACTCCTGATCCATTATAGAGAGAGAAGTGAGAAGAGGAAAGAGAGAAACAGAAATGGTTAGAATGAAGACATTGACAACATTGTGCATCACCCCAGTTCAGCTTCAACAAACTTAAAATTTATTGTGAAGCACTTTGATGTACACTAATCTTTTACATGTGCTATAGAAAAATACATTTTAACTTGACTTGACTTAAAATAACATGGTTGATTTTTGGTGAAGGAAGATCAGTCTGATGCTAATATGTCTTGCAGAAAAAGTCCAGTCTGTTTCTTATTAAAGCGCGAGATATATATATATATACATATATATATATATACACACACACACACACACACACATATATGTATGTATGTATGTATGTATGTATGTATGTGTATATATATATATATATATATATATCACGATATCATGGTAGCAAGCCCCAAGTCCTGGCTTCCCGTCCTGGCTCCCCCCTTGCCATAGCATGTGTTAGCAAGTGCAACACAAGAAGGATTGTTGAGTACGAGAGGAACTGGCCTGAGAGATAGAGGTCGTGTCCAAATTCATGGGCTGCATCCTCCTGAGGATGCATTTGTAGACCGATTACGTCACAGCGACGCGACGAAGGCTGTCCAAATTCGTAGACTCCTCTGAATGCAGCCGACAAATGTGTCCTCCTTTTCTCCGAATTTGAAGGATGGGTCGGGTGGCCCACCATATCCCAGAATTCATAGCGTGGCCCAGCCAATTCCAGTTTTCAACAATGGCGGCCGCTACTAAGTTTTTAATATTACTCCTATTACTCTTTCTGGGTCACAAAATACAGTTTTAACATATTTTCAGGCGAGAATGTAGCTGTGTAAACTTCAAATATCTGCTTGGTTTATCAAGATATCACATATTTGCAAAAGTGCTCCAACGTTTTCGGAGACGTCTGTTACCCACCAGCTCGATAAGTAGCTGGGAGCTCGAGGGTCACTGGAGCTGCTGAGAGCGGCACAACTCCCGGCACATCATTTTCAGATCACCGCGGACTTTCACTACTCAGGTTAAACGTAATATATAAGTCACTTAGATAACCTAAAAATGTTATTGTTTGGCTTTTTTCAGTGTTTTATTTGTTCGTGAGTAAATCGGTTTGGCTGAGATTAAAGTTATTAGATTAGATTAGATAAAATAAAACTTTATTAATCCCCCGGGTGGTTTTCACACAGCTGAATAAACGTCAAACAGAAAACTGATTAAACAGAAGTGTGAGACGGTCGAGAATTTACGCCAGTGCCCTGTTATATTTTAGATAGCAAGGAGCAGACGGCCGAGTTTATTAAACTCCACCGAGACAGCGGTGACGCTAATCAGAAGGCTAGACCGTCCAATTTCACAGCCGTTTACTTCCGGCCTACCCAACCTTCTGAGGACCCGGCCCACGTAGACCGCGAAGGCCGGGTCCTCAGGAGGATGCAGCCCATGAATTTGGACACGACTAGAATCATGGTGAAGTTTGAAACCTGGATCCTCCGTAGCCGGTTACCAAGACTACGTGAAGTACCCTACGTGAAGTAACCTAGATCTACTAGATGTTGTGAGTACAGCCTACCTCAACCTTACCTACCTCAACTATTACCAAGGCTAACCAACTGATCTACACCACGGCAATGGTGATCAGTTAGATGCTTGGCTACAAGCAGAACAGCTACAAGGAGCAGTACAGACCATGGAGAAGGAGACTAGAGACCAAGATCAAGATAGCATGGAGGGAGGTTAGCCAACTATCAGAGCTGCAGAAAGGTGCAGTGAAGAAGGTGCCTAAGAAGTACAGTAAGCTGTCCATACCTGAGGCCTTGGAAACTGCCAAGAAATGACTCACAGACTTGGCCTGCCGCTTGAAGAGGTACACCAAAGAGATTGAAGGCAGGAGAATAAACCAGCTTTTCTCCACAGAACCAGCCAAGGTGTACTCTCAGTGGCAAGGGAATAATATAAGAACAGCACCACCAAGGCTGGAAACGGAGCAATACTGGAAGGACATATGGGAGAAGGACGCCATCCATAACAGCAATACTCAGCGGCTAGTGGATCTAAGACAGGGGTGTCCAAACTCCGGCCCGCGGTCCATTTTTAATTGGCCCGCAAGTAATTTTATAAATAGAATAGAATATGGCCCACACTTCAACTTTTGCTTGAGTGTATTGCACTTCTTAGTTTTAACACCAGGGGGAGCTACTGTTGATCAAGGCAGTTGCTCCACCAAAAAGGACAATCACAGAAGAAATTTACCCCAAGTTACTAAACATGGCAGAACCAAAGAAGCGAAAGGTAGAAAGTGAGTGCAGAAAATTTCAGACACGGTGGGAGAGTGAATATTTCTTCAAAGTATTCAAGGGGAAGTGTGTCTGTTTGATCTGCACTAAAACTGTGGCAGTTATGAAAGAGTATAATGTACAACGTAATTTATGAAACCAAACATCAGGCCTATGCATCCTACACTGGTGCTGAGCGAGAGCAGAAATTAAAGGGTAGCTCTCCTGCAGGGTCAGCAACAGTATTTTTTTCGACTCAAATTGTAAAGGAAAAGGCTACAATAGCCAGCTATGAGGTCGCCCAACTCATCACAAGACATGGCAAGCCTTTTTCAGACGGAGACCTCGTAAAACACTGCCTCATTAAAGTCACCGAAATAATGTGCCCGGAAAAAGTGCAGGACAACGTCAGCATGTCCAGAAATACCGTTGTGCGACGCATTGAAGACTTGTCAGCCAACATTAAACTACAACTGTCTGATAAAGCTGTGCTTTTGATTTTTACTCCATCGCATGCGATGAGAGCACTGATGCCACAGACACCGCACAGCTGCTAATTTTTTTGCGGGGAGTGGACGAGATCACGAGCACTTTAGGTGAGTAAAAAATATGTTCCACAGTACCCGTGTGTTAATAAGCATGCATGTGCAGGTACACATGCTTCAAATATCAATAATGCGCATCAATTCTGTCACTACCCTGCTTTTGCGGACCACTTTCCTATTTGCGTTTTTCTTGTTAACACACAGAGTACATACCGCTGTGCACAGCGCACACACACGCAAATTCATCTGATCCCATCTGTGTCATGGTCCTGGGTCGAGCAACCCAGTTTTCGAGTTTTATGTATCTTTTGTATTCATTTGTGCCCTAGTTTAGTTCATCTAGTTTATTTTGAGGTTGCTGTTTCTTAGTTGTTATGTCACCTCCTCCTGTACTCAGTCTCCCTGGTTCGTGCGTCTACCTGTCATGCGTCATGTCTGTGTGGTTATGTTCTGTTCAGTGCACTCTAATTTCCATGTTTCCTGTTTTACTTTGAAAGTCTGTGTCTAATGTCAGTGTATGTAGTTTCGCTTTCCCTGTCCTGTCATTAGGTTCATGTGTATCAGCCGTTCCCCCTCATGTGTTTCCACTTCCCTTGATCATCCCTTATGTGTATTTAGTCTGTGTTTCATTCAGTCTGTGTTGCGTCGTCTGTGTTCCCACCCTCCATGTTCTCACGGGCAGTCTTTACAGTCATCGTCATGGTTTTCTGAGTCTTCATAGTTTATCAGTATCTGTTTCCCAGTTTAGTTATAGTTCAGTTTAGTCACGGTATTTCTGCTTTGTTTGAACCCTGTCATCAGCCATAATAAAGGCTCGCTTTCAGTTTAAGTTTACTCCCGTCTACTCACTTGTGTTCGCACCTGGGTCCACCACACACACCACAGCACGGTCTGTCTCCTCAGACCGTGACAATCTGATGCAGATTTGCTCCTTGATCAAGTGACACTTGTCCGGATTTTTGGCACGAGTGGCATACGATCAGCACCGCAGCTGGATGGCCCGATTTACATACCCAGCGCAGCTGATAATCACCAGAAAAATTTACTAAAATTATATGCACTCCTGTTATTAAATCCAGTTCAGTCTGTTAATGTTGATAACCGTTTCAAACGAACTTTAATAGGTGTGTTGCTAAGCCTAATAACTTAAATAACAAGCTTGAAATTTACCCGTCCCATTTTCCCCTTTATTGTATTTTCTCTGTACTGTAAATCTTCTGTCTAAGAAGAAATCTGCTGCTGTTCTGAGAATGAGCTACCAAAGCTTTTTCTGAATAAATCAATAAAGATCCATTTATGGAAAGTTGTGATGAAGGCAGTTTTGTCTTTAATTATATTCAACAATATAACACATGTGACCACTTTTAAGTGATTTTTCTTACTTTAATACACTAAAGTTAAGGTTATATACCTAATTTCTAGTAAGTGGCCCAGCCCCTCCTATATTTTTATGTGTGTGGCCCTCAGTGAAAAAAGTTTGGACACCCCTGATCTAAGAGCAGACCACACAGACCTCCCTGAACAGGGTTCAGTAACCATCACAGTGGCAGATATCCAAGAAAGGGTCTTCAGTATGAAGAGTTAGACAGCACCAGGCCCCGGCATGGTTCATGCCTATTGGCTGAAGAAGCTGACTGCACTCCACGAGCATCTGGCAGTACAAATGAACCAGCTGCTAGTTGATGAGAGACATCCAGAATGGCTAACCGAAGGCCAGACAGTCCTGATCCCCAAGGACCCCCAGAAGGGAAAAGTCCTTTAACAGTAAAGAGTCATAAAGTCTGTGGAGAGGATCATAGGAACAAAACTTCCTTCCATGGACTCTCTGTACACACAACACTGCTGAAAAAGAGCAGAGAGAATTACCAGGGACCCACACCATCCAGTTCACCCTCTGCTCAGACACAAAAAGTGTATATACATCCTTAGACACAACAGAGCTGAGAGCATCATCACACACAGAACAAGGTTTTTCAACAGCTTCTTCCCCGCAACTGTCAGACTGATTGCAAAACACAAACACTGAATATTCAACATAACACTGAACATACAACAGTCAGACTGATGGCATAACATAAAATAACACAGCACTACCTCACCTCATTTCAATATACAATGGGATAAATCACTGATTAATGTGCAATATACTCACTGAAACAGATCTGTGAAACAGATTTGTGAAAATGTGCAATATTATGTGTTCAATGCTAGGAAGTGTATTACCACCCTCTCTGTACAGTGTGTTTTGTATATAGTAAATACAATGATTGCTCCATTCTTTGCTTTTTTTCTATTCTCTTTTTTAGTTGCTTTGTTTTTACTTTGTAAAAAATGTAATTTGACCTGGAGAGCTATGCACAAGAATTCCAATGTGTATGGACAGTTGGTCCTGTGTGCAAATGGCAAATACAAATCTTGAATCTTGAATAACAGTACCACATGGAAGCTCCTGTCAGACATCTTAGCAAGAATATCAGAGGAGCAAAACACCAGCTATTGGCAGACAGAGCAGTCGCCCGAGACTGCAAGACTAGGCTGACCAACCTGTGCACCTGGATTGACTACAAGAAGGCCTATGATTCGATATCCCACACCTGGATCCTGGAATGCCTAGAACTGTACAAGATCAACAGGACCTGAAGAGCCTTCATCAGGGACTCATGGAGGTGTGGCAAAAAACAATAGAGGCCAACTTCAAGCTGATAGCACAAGTCGCCATCAAGTGCAGGATCTACCCCACTGCTGTTATGCATAGGCCTGAATCCCCTCAGGGAGATCATTAACGAGACTGGCTACGGATACCGACTACGGAATGAAGCTTGATATCAGCCACCTCCTGTACATGGATGACATCAAGCTGTATGGCAAGAGCGAACAAGACATTGATTCACTGATCCACACCATCAAGATATACAGGTATAACATTGGAATGTCGTTTGGACTGGAGAAGTGTAGTCGGATGATAACAAAGAGAAGGAAGGTAGTCACAACTGAGGGGATCGAACTACCAGAAGGCAACAATGCAGACATAAAGGACCACTACAAATACCTGGGGATCCCACAGGAAAATGGAAACCATGACGAGGCTGCTAGGAAAGCTGCAACCACCAAGTACCTGCAGAGGGTCAGGCAAGTCCTGAGGAGTCAGCTGAACGGTAAGAACAAGATTTGGGGTATCAACACTTACGCCCTGCCCATGATTAACCCTGCTGGGACTATAAGCTGGGGAAAGGAGGACATAGAAGACCACTGACATCAAGACAAGGAAGCTCCTGATCATTCATGGAGGGTTTCAGTCCAAGTCCAGCACCCTGAAGCTGTATGCTAAATGGAAGGAAGGAGGCCAGGAACTGGTGAGTGTTAGCACCACGGTCCAGGATGAGACAACAAACATCAGGAAGATGGCCCCAACCAACCACGTACTCACGTCTACCATACCAGGCAAGACCCCAGGTGAAGGCTGTGTAAAGATGCCCCTGAGACAATCCTGCACATAACAGCAGGGTGCAAGATGAAACGCCATAACCAAGTGCCCCGATGGTTGGATCTTAACAAGGTTCCAAGTAGAGCTTCAACATGCAACAAGAAGAAATAGGAGTGAGACAAAACTTTTTTGTGAGCATGCAATTTATTAGAAACACCACCTAAACTGAAACATCAGCTGTTTTACAGCTGATAAAAAGTTCCAACCATGGAAAATATTATTTTCTGCCATTTTTCAAGTGGTCTTAAACTTTTGATCTGGACTGTATGGGAAACTGGGAATGCACACTCAGTAAATATTTGTACTGACATTTTTGTTTGCTGCTCCCAAACACAAAATAAGCAACAAAGTGTATGATGTGCAGTGCAGCGAGGAGCGCTTGGACCTCTACGTTGGAGAAACCAAACAGCCACTCCATAAATGGATGGCTTCAACATATAAGAGCCCCCTCGACACGACAAGACTCAGCTGTACATCTGGAGCTAAAGGATAAAGGCCACTCTTTGGAGGCTACCAATGTTCATACTTTGGACCCAGAGGACAGATGGTTTGAAAAGAAGTAAAATAGGCCATCTATGTCCACTGTGAATGACAATCATTGAACAGCCATCTTAAGGCACTATCACATTGACAAACTGCCTGGTGAGATGACAGCAAACCCGATCAGCATTTACGACTGAGTGATAAAACTATTTGCTTAATGTGCTTATGGACCAATGTATATATTTAACCCTCTCAAGGCAGGCGTTGCAGATTTGCAACAGTTTACAACTAACAACCTGATTACCCCACATACATATTTTATGAGTTGTTTTTTTTTTTTTAATAATTTTCCCCGAATATCAGATTTCTCCTGTAACTAAAACTTAATTTGAGCCTGAGAGGGTTAAGTTATGTATACCTGAACAGTAGCATGAGAGCCTGAAGGAATGTGCGGAAGTTGTTGTGGTGATTTATAGCTGTATCCTCATTCAGCTCAATGTTGCCAAACACCTAGAGCAGAAACATGGATTCAGGCCACAATATTGTAATGGTAAATTACTGCATGAATATCACATTCTCTGACCGAGTAGCATCACACACCTGCATTCCAATGATGGCGTAGATAAAGAACAGCATGGCAATCAGTAGACAAACATAAGGCAGGGCCTAAAGGGAACAACAGGAAACAAAACGTATTTCATTTTAAATACCCACTCTGAGTTCTTCTAGGCAGTGTAGAAGTGTGTGCAGGAAATTACTGTATGTGGCTTTGGAAGTGTACAGAAAATGTGAATATCAGGGCTAGTCAAGAATGTGTAAGCATTGTACTGTTTATGAGCACCTTAAAAGACTGAACAAAGGTCCACAGCAAAATGCGGATGGTGTATCCCTGCCTCAGCAGCTTGATGAGTCGAGCAGCTCTAAAGAGCCTCAGAAAGCTCAGGTTGAGCAGCCTGTCCTGTTAGACACAGATAAGATAGGGAGCACTTATCCACCAAATATCATTGCTCAATGTTAAACACACTTATGGAAGTCAGCTGGTTACAAACAATCACATGTGGCAAAAGCATACAAGGTCAATACATTCAAGATCCCTAAATGCTGTTCATCACAGTGCTTTAAGAATTATCACTAAAAGGGGGCACAAAGGTTTTCCAGATGGCTCCATTTACTCATAGCCTTAGACAACAATGCACAGACTGGTTGACAAAGGAGCAAAGGAAGCCTCCTAGTAAACACACCTATGGTACCAATTTTGAAATCTTATCTGATCTTGTTCTCAAGTTATTACATTCACAAGATTTTCAGAAAACTTTCTCTGACCTCGAGGTTAAGGTCACCGGGAGTGAATGGTAAATGGACTGGTTCTTATTTAGCGCTTTTCTACTCTGAGCACTCAAAGTACTTTATACAACTTGTACATTCACCCAAGCACTTTTTTCTAAGCTGTTTCTTAGTGCTTACTATCTAACATCCACAGGCATTCATACTCCAATGGATGCATCGGAGAGCAACATGGGGTTAGTATCTTGACCAACAACATTTGGCATGCAGACTGGAGCAGACTGGGATTGAACCGCAAATTTTCCGGTTAGTAGGTGACCTGCTCTACCACCGGAGCTACAGCCACCCAGAGTCAAACTTGTCCAAGGTATTTAGTAGATCCACCAATGTTATGAATTCAAAAATCTGAGGTAACTTCCTTTTTATTTATCACATTCACGACATTTTCACTGAGATTCAAACCTGTCTAAGATTTTTAGATACCTAAATGGCATCAATTTGAAGCAGAAAATATTTTTTCTCATGGGATCAGTTTCTTGATCATTAATACGCAATTATCATGACCATCAACGACTATGGATGGACCGATGCGATATTACGTATCGGTCCGATACTGACCTAAATTACTGGATTGGATATCGGAGAGAAATAAAAAATGTAATCACATCCATTAAATATCACAAAAGCACCTCACAAAAGTAGCGACATGGCATAACTCAGCTCATAACCTTACGGAGCAGTATGCGTCACGTGATAGAGTGGCTGTGGCGTGCGAGACCTCTCAGTGGTCTGGTTGAGCATTTGGAGCCTAGCTACCAAACTGGCATTTCATCTCTGAGAAAGTTATCCCAGAGAGAAGTAAAGCAAGTGTGTAAGTTCATCTCTGAATGTTTGTAAAGCATTCCCACGTTAAGCTTAACAACCGATATATGGAACGACTGCCTCTCCTGTTGCTACTTCAATCATGAAACTGATCAATGATCAGCTGATCAGCTTTTCTTTCGCAACTCCCGTCTCTCTTGTTTGTTTTTGGCCCACTTTGCACCAGAAAGAGGAAACCAGCGGCTGAACAACAGCAGCACGTTTAAGCTTGATAAGCTGTTGTTAGAATTTATTTAATATTACTTTCTACACCAGGATCCTTTTCTACGTAGCTGACAGCTGGTAACTGTGCAGGAGCGGATCTAGCAAGGTTTTGCCAGGGGGGAAGGTAGGGCATTAACAGGGAAAGAGGGGTACAAAGAAATACTCTTCTTTCTTATTCTCATTTAAAATGTCTCGTTTTTAATAAATAATTATCTGAATCTTACACCCAAAGTTTTAATCTGATGTAAAATGTATAGAAGTCCATTACTGTATATAGTAACTATTAAGTCTAATATATACCCTAGTAAGCCATAGTACTTTTTCCTTTGGTACGGTATCATCTGTGCAGTCTGCAATTCTGTTGAAGAAAGATGTTGAATCTATTAAATTATTGTATAAAAATAATTGATTTCTGTGTTTTTTGGGGGTTTTTTTGTTTGGTTTTTTTTTTTGGTTTTTTACACATGCATTAAATTTAATTTCATTGCGCCAATTAAGCAAGTATGGGGTGGTTCCCCGTACTTGCCAACCTTGAGAACTCAGAATTAGGGAGACACTCAATGGGGGGGGGGGCTATATATATATATATATATATACATACACATATACAAAAAACTTGAATTTTACAGTGTTTATATATTTAAAAATATTTATTTAAAGTATGTTACATGTTCTTAGCCTGGATACCATGGCTATCAAGTACTGATGTCCCCTAGTATGTTTTTGTGAAGTCTAAAGACAATCCAAAAAATATTGTGGGTAGAATAAAGTTTACTGATTTAAGATGCAGTTTAAATCTTGCTAGAAGTTCATTAGACTGCTAGCAAGATGTAAACTGCAGGTTTATAGGGTTTTTTTCCCCTACATTACCAGCATGAAAATGTTTTTATCATAGCAATTTTATTTACAGAAACCCACTCACCGTAGTCTAGTGATGTTTTTGGACCATGGCATGCCAACACCATTGACGACAATCAACAACAAATGTGTAGAATGACAGAAAGAGTTGGGAAGGAGAGGCAAGAGAACACAAACAGTCATATTGTACAGCATAAACTGATAACAATCAGCAAATAATCGCATGCAGATACATATACACACATGTGTACAGAGATATACTTGCAGTACACTGAAAAGTCTGGAATAAATAAAGAAAACTACCCACAAAATATGCAAAAACACTGTAAAATATAACTCAGCCGAATATCACACATTGAAGATTACTCTCTGATGTGGATTCAGAAAAACACCTGTCCTGTAATTATTGCATCGTATCAAAACATTACTACCTCAAATCCTTTCCTTTTCCCCAGCTATATAGCCTTTTTTGACTCCGCCATGTGACTGACCACTGGCTAGTTAGCTTGCTTGCCCAGTTAATTTTCTAAACTGCAGTGTTTTTATGTATCCCATGAAATATTTAAGTGAGAGTGAGGTGGGTGGGAAAAAGTGCTCTTACATTGATTTCCGTCACCAGGATGTCAGTAATGCTTCCCAACACTGTCACAAAGTCAAACACGTTCCAAGCATCCTTTAGGTAGTTCTGAAGAAAAAAAGCAAAAAAAAAACAAACAAAACAAAACAAAAAACAATAAAATCAGGAGCTGTGCTTTACCTTTAAGAGTATTTAGAGTTGCTTTATAATGACTACCCACCAATGGCCCAAAAGCAATGATCTTGAGAATACATTCCAGAGAGAAGAGAGTGGTGAACACTATGTTGAGGTTCTTTAGCATTGCTTCATAGAACTCTGGAGCTCCATAGAACTACAAGAGAAGGGCAAATGAGACGTTAAGGCACATTTTAAGGTGACGAATAACGATTAGCTTTTCCTCCTCAGTGTGTCAGGCTAATGCATTCCTTCTATGTCCATTATATGGAGACTATACCCCATAGTGCTTAAAATATGAAAATCTTGATACAGATGGAAGGAAAGTGGACAATACATGTAGAAAGGCTAATTTATACCATATCCTGTTCTCAAAAACTGACATAACCATAACTCTATAGCTGGACTCAAGAAATACGTGCTTAAAGATTTTAGAACATGTTTAGCAGTGTCTTGTGACATCACCGGGTTTGTTAGTTGCTAGTAATAGACTGACACTGTTTGTGTCAGCTAACTAGTAACAAAAACAATAACTCAGGGTAAATTAAGGACACTAAAACTAAAAATCAGTTTAAGTGGATCACTTTTGTGCTGCCCTTTGCTGCAACAATGAATTTTAAGTTAAAACTAAGGATACACTATTCACTTTTCTCTGACTGTTAAGCATTCAGTGGCCCTCTGTTGTCTGGCTAGTTGCAGTGAAACAGAAATTCCGCCTACCACACATATTAACCTATTTTTCCTGCAGATATGCTGATGTGATTCCCGATTGTGCTTCAGTAAAAAAAAACACAGTTATATTTGTGATGTGATGTGAATGTATTAATCACTAGTGTAAACTGTTTGGATCTGCTTGAGAAAAGAAAGATTGTTGTATTCCATAAAATACCACTTATCGCATCAGCTGATTGCGCTGCTTTGAACACCCTGCTAGATGAGGAAAATCAGTTTTTGACTCTAGCTTGTTGGGCCGGTAAACCACCTGTCACCTGAATCAAACAGGCTCTCTTCCACACTGTCCTTATTCAAAAAGTTTTTTACAAACCTGAACCTTACGGCTAACAGGTGGATTTTCCCATGTCAGTGTAGCTAGTCAGACAATGAAGAACTGGGTCTGATGCTAGTTAGCTAACAGAAACTAATTCAGTTAGCTAACTGATTCTACTAATCGCATCTATCCAACCAACTTGGCGAAATCACGTTCTGTACAAGATGCCACTAAATTAAACATGTTCTAAAAACTTTGCACACATATTTCTTAAAACAAGCTACAAAAACAGTGCTACATCTATGTTAGTTTTTAAGAGCAGGTCTCAATGGTATAAGTTAGAAAAAATTTGAAATTCACACGTAAAAATGAAAGATTCAAGGTGGGGGTAGGGTTTCATCAGGGATTACCTCCGGGTCCCTTTGTGTTTGAGATGGGACTATTATCCCTCCAAAACCCCATCCCCTTGGGACTGTGGCTACGTCCACAGTCGCAAGGAACAAGAAACCACCAAGTTTTTTAAATGGACTAACAATGAGGTGTTGCTGCGAGTAACACAAAAGTACAAAGTTGCAAAAGCGAGTGAGAATTAAAGAATTTGAAGAAAAGCTATCTGGAGCATGTACAGACTGATATCAATCTTTAATATGGCTGTCAAAATTGAGAGCAAACAAAACAACTGCTGTATAATGCCCTCCGCTATCTCTGTTTAATTGGTCACATGACTGCATCATATGACTGACATGCGTTTTAGAAAGTCTGCGTCCACACTGCAACGCGAAAGCACCGTTTTCAAATGTATGCATTTTATAGAGCGCTTTCCATGAGTGAAAACACTGTCTCAGTGTGGACGGAAGGCCAAAACGGAGAGAAAACTATGCGTTTTCAAACGAAAACGCATTAGTGTGGAAGTAGCCTGTGTCTCCTCCCAGACCACCAAAAACAAAACACAAATTTGCAAAAAAAAGTTTTAAACAAAAATTAAAAAACAGAATAGAATGTACAACTGCAGCAAAGAGTAAAACACTAGATTGTTAAACATTCTCTTCTGTACAGAAACAGTACTGTACAGTTCAGAAAAAGCATTAGCCAAGGTTACAATCTTCTTATGGCCTCTGACAGTGGACAGTGGTCTGTGTTATTTTTTTGTAAATGGAGAGTCCTCTTCACACACTAAGGTTAATTATGGTGTTCAACAGGGTTCAGTGCTAGGATCAGTTCTTTTTACCTTAAGCTGGGCATACACTGTGCGGTTTTTTCAGTCGCGTTATTCAGTTCCTGCTCAAACTGTACGATTGACTCTCAGG
Source organism: Pelmatolapia mariae (assembly GCF_036321145.2). NCBI lineage: Eukaryota > Metazoa > Chordata > Actinopteri > Cichliformes > Cichlidae > Pelmatolapia > Pelmatolapia mariae. The sequence goes on along the minus strand of NC_086237.1, from coordinate 7,437,718 downwards.
GGTTAGAAGTTCGTAGAGCACAATGCAGGGTCTCACACTATATGGCCCGATGCTCTGATGCGGCCTGAGGGCTCACACTTGCGTGTGTCTCTAACATGAAAGTTATAACACAAAATCTGTCTCTCGCTCTCCCTCTCTGTCTTTCACTCACACATAGACACACCCACCACCACCAACAACGTTGCTAAATTGCTAATGAAAACTAGAAAATCCATTTTCTGAAGAAACTGCAGTGTGATTGCTGATAGCTGAATGTTTTGAGCTGAAATGAAATGCTGAATTTAAGTAAAAAATGTTTAATGAGATGAAAAATCCAGAATTTTTCACCTGAAAACAAAAGTGCAGAACTGCTAAAAGCTGATGTTAACACAGAAGAAGTATGAAAGTAGTTTTGAGTCAGAAAGCATCTGAATGAATATTAAAAGTTCATATTCTTTTAATCACCAAATCACTGAAATGTGGGAGAATTCACTACAGAAAGATCAATGCTGTAAGTTTTAATGATCCAGTCAGAAAGGATGATTCTTAAAGTCATCAACTGACTCCAAATGCCCAGAGCTGAACCACCTATCTGCTAAAAACAAATCCACCAATCAAACAGAAGCCTGAATTTCATGGGCCAATCAGAATGCTTGATCCAGTTGTCCAGGACTAACTACTGATATACTACTACTCTGTGGCAAAACCCTGTCAAATCTGCCTCGGTGCACCTGTTGAACAATTGCTTCTAAATCCAAGACCCTAACTCCCATCAAAATCATTTTCAAAAGGTGAATATCCCGAGGACTTGTTCTACACAACGAATAGTTATGTCTATAACTTCTGTTCCCTGAAGGAGAGGAACGAGGTACAACACATAAGTATGGGATATCACGCCCTCGCGTGTCCTGGCTGAAGAAATCTTTATTCACGCCTTTAAGGCAGATGATGCGCACGGCCCCACCTGCACATGTAGCCGCTGTCATCACAGGCATCCCTCAGTTTGATAGCCGCTCTTCACTGAGCCAAACTGCTCAGTGGGGCCACCTTGTGTTGTACCTCGTTCCTCTCCTTCAGGGAACAGAAATTATAGACATAACTATTCGCTCCCTTTCAGTCGATTCACTCAGTACAACACATAAGTATGGGACATATATACACGCCCTGCAGAGCAGCCACCAAACCGGAATCAGACCAAGACATCCTTAGTGAGCGGTAGACCCAGCAGAAAGGACAGTATGAGCCACCGAAGGGGCTGTAACGTCCAACCGATAAAACCGCACAAAAGTGTGCGGTGATGCCCAACTAGCTGCCGCACAAATATCAGCTACAGGCACCCCTTTAAAAAGAGCCCATGAGGTTGCCATCCCCAAAGTGGAATGAGCTCTCACCCCCTGGGGCAAAGCAAGACCTCTGGTGCCGTATGCCAGTGAGATAGCTTCTATAATCCAGTGGGACAGCCTCTGTTTAGACAGAGCTCTACCTCTATTTGGATTAGCGAAGCAGACAAACAGCTGGTCACATAAACGCACATTCTGAGTGCGCTCAATGTAGGTGCGTAGCACACGCACTGGACAAAGAGAACGCATCCTCCTCTGCTCCTCAGATGCAAAAGGAGGGGAGCAAAAGCTCAGCAACTCAAACTCCATTGAGCTATAAGATGCAGGCATGATCTTGTAAAAACAGGCAGCATTTGGACGCAATACGACCTTGTGGCCATCAGGAGAGAACTGTGTGCAGGAGGGATGCACAAACAGCGCATGAAGGTCACCCACTCGCGTTGCCGAAGCCAAAGCGAGAAGTAATGCAGTCTTATATGAAAGAAATTTCATATCCACAGACTCAATGGGTTCAAACAAAGGGCCTAGTCCCAAGTCCCAAGCAGGGACACTGGACTTAAGCACGGGTCTCAGCCGGCGAACCCCTTTCAGAAAACGTATGGCAAGGGGATGTGCACCTGGTGTCACCCCGTCAAAGCCAATATGACAAGCAGATATAGCTGCTAAATAAACCTTAATTGTCAAAAATGAAAGGCCCTTTTCCAGCAGCTCCTGCAGGAATGTCAAAACATCCACAATAGAGCGCTGAAATGGGAGAGTGTGGCGTTCCTGGCACCATTGCCATTGCCAATCTAAGTGTACAAGCCTCTAGTAGATGAGGCCCTAGCGCTCTGAATTGTCGCTATCACACCAGGTGGCAGACCCTTAGGAATCAAGTTTAACCTCTCAGCAGGTAAGCATGAAGGCGCGACAGATCTGGGCGCGGATGAACCACTTCTCCTCCTGCCTGAGAGAGGAGGTCCCTGCGTAGAGGAAGCTGCCAAGGACTCGCTGCTAGCAGGCTGATTATCTCTGCATACCACGACCTTGTGGGCCACCAAGGGGCCACTAGAATCAGAGAGAGGGAATGCCGACGCACTCTCTCTAGAACTGGAGATATCATTTCCACTGGGGTAAATCCATACAGGAGCACGTCTGGCCATTGGTACGCTAGCGCGTCCATGCCCAAGGGTGCATCGTGGTCGATTTTGGAGAAGAACAGGGGGCAGTGAGTATTTACCCTGGAAGCAAAAAGATCTATTTGCGCCTTATCAAATAGATCCAAAATCCGAGCCACTATTAAAGGGTGTAACCTCCATTCTCTCACCAGAGGACCCCGCCTGGAGAGAAGGTCCGGCCCCAGGTTCAGGTGGCCCGGGACACGGGTGGCTCTTAGAGACAGAAAATGAACAATGCACCATAACAGCAGAGAGCGAGACAGCTTCAACGGGTGAAGAGAGCGTGTTCCTCCCTGCCCGTTTATGTAAGACATCACTGTTGAATTGTCTGTCCTGACTAAGACATGCTGGCCCTCCAGGACTGGACGGAAATGTTTTAGAGCTAAGAACACTGCTAACAGGTCTAAGTGGTTGATGTGCAGCTCGTGCTGGGCTGCGGACCAGATCCCTTCTCACTGATGCACCCTCACACAGTGCTCCCCACCCTCTTAGGGAAGCATCTGTGGACACCACCTTGTGAAACAACACCCTCCCAATCCGAGAGCCCTGATCCAGCATCCTTCCAAGGATGGAGAGCTAGCATGCAAAACGCGGTTACCGTCAGCCTCCTCTGGAGGTGACGCGATGCACACAGGCGGTGAGAGAGAGTCCAGCGTTGAAACACTCTAATTTTTAACAGTCCAAGTGGCACTACGGCAATCATAGATGCCATCATGCCCAACAAACGTAATATCGTCTGGAAACGCAGTCTGCGTCCCAGCTGAAACTGAGCGAGGCAGCGATGAAACGCGGCCACTCTGTGCTCCGACAAACGTGCGCGGCTGGAAAGCGAGCATATTTCCAAAACGAGGAAAGAAATCTGCTGACTCGGGATTAGTGAGCTCTTTTGAAAGTTCACAGAGAACCCCAGTGTCTGAATGTGTATCAGAACCAGTGGCAGCTGTGTTTCCGCCTGCTCTCTGGAGCAAGCTACGAGAGCCCAGTCGTCTAGGTAGGCTAAGATGTGGATGCCTCTCTCTCTGAGGGGCGCTAGCGCTGCTTCGACACATTTTGCAAAGGTGCAAGGAGCGAGCGACAGCCCGAATGGTAGCACTAGGTATTCGTAGGCTACGCCCTCGAATGCGAACCTCAGAAACTGCCTGTGTTTCGGGTGTATAGCCACATGAAAATAAGCATCTGTTAGATCGATTTTTGCAAACCAATGTCCCGGGCCGACTGCATTCAAGAGCTGTCTGAGTGTTAGCATCTTGAACTTGTACATTCGTAGATACGTGTTCAAGACTCGCAGGTCGAGGATGGGACGAAGCCCTCCCCCTTTTTTCGGAACAACAAAATAACGGCTGTACCAACCTTTGTCTGTCTCCGAAGTGGGGACCACTCGTATTGCTCTTTTCTGCAATAGCGCCTTTATTTCCTCTCTGAGGACCATGGCCGCCTCGGTGCCCACAGTCGTGTTTACGACTCTCTGGAAATGAGGCGGCTTGAACCGGAACTGCAACCGGTAACCCATGACAACGGTTCGCAGCACCCACGGAGAGGGGGCGCAAGCGCACCACTGAGGGAACCTGCAGCACCGTCGGCGGGGCATTGTCGCCCCCCAGTGTGTCTGCAGGGGAATGCATCACCTGCCTGACCTGGCTCATTCTGCCCGCAGGCTGAGCATTTGTGATTGTTTGAGAATAAACAACATTCTTTATTGATTGTAACATGGGAACATGTACATTCATACATTTTGTTGGAGGCACCTTTCCTGGGGCACAACAATGAAAAACAGCAGGAACACTTGATGTGGTCACCTGAACATTTAACACACCTGAACAGGGAGTTACAACCTGAGGCATTTTGTGTGCAGGGGGTTTGTGCTTGTTCGGAAACTGCAGCGCCTTCTGGGGCTGACAACCTGAACAGAACTTAAGCGGCACCTCCTGGGCGGCAACAGAGGGGTAAAAGCAGCGTCTCCCTGCCGCTGGCCCCCTTCTCCACTCGAAACCACAGCTAGGAGGGCTGAGGCTTCTTCCTCCTGGGCGTCGGGTCCCGCTGGGGGCCCGACAGTGGGCCTTTGCTCCAGGCCGACTGGCGTGGAGCTTGGGCCGGAGGATGTGCTCCCGCTGGCGGCACACCCACTGCAGTGGTGGGTGCCTGTCTCTTGCCAGTTGGCAGAGGAGCGGTGGGCCTGTGAGAGCTAGCTGCGGGCTTGGGCTTCGCCTGACATCTGGGGATGATGTCGCGCAGAGCTTCCGTCTGCTTCTTCCTCAGATCGAATATAGCCTGAATGGCTTCAAGTGAATGTCCGAATAACCCAGCTGCAGACACTGGTGCGTCCAGATATACAGCTCTGTCCCTATCCGGGACATCAGAGAGGGTCAGCCACAGGTGCCTCTGCGCCACTACTGTTGAAGCCATCCCTCTGCCCAGGGAGAGCGCTGCACAGCGAGACGCACGGAGGATGTAATCTGTGGCGACTCTGACCTCGTTAAGAAGAGGTGCCAGTGGGCTGTCATCAGGAACCAGCGATCCGAGCTCCGCCAGGCACATCGCCTGGTACGTCTGGAGCATGGTGACGGAGCTCATGGCGCGAGCAGTGCCAGCCTTAGCCCGATAAATCTTATCCAGTTGTGAAGCAGAGAATCTGCAGTGCTTGGACGGCAGAGTTGCGGAGCCGCCGACACCATGGTTATGGGACGGGGCCAGATAAGCAGCCAGAGATGGCTCCATAGGGGGTGGGTTAGCTAAGCCAGACTCCTCGGCGCCGTCCAATTCCATGTACTGTCCATAGCTGGGCACAGTGATGCTGGTAGACAGAGGTTTGTCTCATGATGCTGTTAGTTCGCAGACAAAGTCTGGGAACTAGGGAAGGCAGTTTTTGGCCGTTGTGGGCTCTGGTGGGAGGAAAAACCCGCGAACTGCGACGGCTTCTGAGCTGGCAGAGGAGAGGGCCAGTCCACCTGCAGCTTCTCAGCAGCACCACAAAACAGGGAGAAAAGAGAGGCGTCATCATGGCCGACCGGTGCTGCAGGGGTGGCACATTGGGCCGACAATGAGCTCTCCTGCTCATCCTCCGACAAACCATGGATGTCCAGGCCGGTGTCCAATATGTCATCGTCTTCCTGGGGAGCGCTGGCAGGATTCAACCCAGGCTGAAGCCCGTCAGCGCTCCTGCATGGTTCCGGCTCCTCATCGGCTAACCCGTCAACATATTCCATGCGGTCAGCCCAGCTAATTGCGAGGACATCCACTGGATCCTCGTCTTCGGACTCGGACGAAGCCAGGGCTCCAGACTCGGAAAGGAGAGGGTCATGCCGTGCAACAGCCGAGCGTCCCAGCACTTTTTCCACAAACGTCACCCGTCTTTCCAGGGTCAAGCGCCGGAGCTGGTGACAAAACACACAGGCTTCAAGCTCCGTCAACGCTCTCCTAGCGTGGACGATCCCCAGGCAGACAGGGCAGGCATCGTGCTGGTCGCTGTCGTGCAAAGAGAAACCGCATCCCTGAGGACAGGGTCGAACAGAAGATTTCTGCTTTGCTCGCTTCGGTTTGGAGTCCATTCCAAAATGCAAAGCAAAACGCTGCACAGGAAAACTTGAAATTAGCGCTCCGCGGGCAGCCTACGCACCAACTGCGCGGTGGAGGCTAACACCAACAGGGGCAGTTAAGCTAGCAGCAGCTAGCTAGCCCAACTCAGCAGAGGTGTTCTCAGCGAGGTGAAGAGTGTAAGAACTGAAGGATGACTGTGATGACAGCGGCAATATGTGCAGGCGTGGCCGTGTGCGTGTCATCACACGTCATCTGCCTTAAAGGCGTGAATAAAGGTTTCTTCAGCCAGGACACGCGAGGGCGTGATATCCCATACTTAAGTGTTTTACCGAGTGAATCGACTGAAAGGTAACAATGTGTTCTTCATGTTCCAGCTGTCACGAATTAGAGCAAACACTGTGAACACAGCATCAGTTGAAACATAAGTTTTTAAGATTAATCTTGGCAGTGACAGACAGATCTCATTAAGCAGGCAGGTGAGCCTGGTTGCTATAGTGACCAAATGGTTTTTCTAAGTTGAATGGTGTTGAAGTAATAGGAGTACAAAAAACATACGGAAGATGGAATAGTAATAATAAAGATTTGAATAACAATACTGTGAATGCTTTTCAGCATTCACACTAAATATTGATGAGACAGCTGTGATTGAGCAGCAATGTCCATCCAACTATGTTCACAGTTGTTGTGGTCGTGATAATTTTGTAAGGCCACATCGAAAAGGCTCAGATGAGAAAGTTCTACAAGTTGTGGTTTCATCGCTTGTGTCCAGATCACACCCTGCACTGCAGTGCTGCTCCATCTTTTCACTTTCATTTCTGTGTTTGCACGTGCACAGTGTGGGAGGCTGCGGTGACACCCTCACGATGGCCGACAGGATTTCAAACAGGTTTGATTTTCTTACAACCAAACGATTGATGATCGGGAGCTGGTTGTGAGGTGTTAATCGTTTCTCGTTACCCCATGTATACTACACGATGCACGACACACGATGAAGGCGAAACTCGGGCCGATCACCACGACTAAAAAATCGATTCAAAATGGGCCAAAAATCGCACAGTGTATGCCCAGCATTATACACGCTTCCTTTATGCAGTATCATTAGAAGGCATAGCATACATTTTCACTGCTACGCAGATGATACTCAACTTTATCTATCAATGAAGTCAGATTACACACACTAATTAGTTCAACTGTAGCAATTTGTGCAGTTGTAACACTGATGAAGCACCAATGAGTTAATACACACAAGGTATTAGGCTCAATATTGGGCTATTATTAATTAACTTGATCAGAAGCCTTAGGAACGGCTTCTGGAGCCTATGGTCAATAATGAGTAAATATACACAACACAATACGCTTGTGCAGGTACCATGCATGTAAGTTTTACACCTTTTTCTGCTGATAAAGACTTCTTCCACTCCCATTCACTACTGCAGGAAAGTAACCAAATAACAAAAAGTTTCCTGTTTTTTTTTTGTTTTGTTTTTACTATTGGCTATATAAATTTGTTTTAGTTGTTTGTTTGTTTTTAATACAATGGGTCCACAGAAAAGGGCCATCTTCTGTGATTTCATAGAACTTTGTTAAATACAACTTCCGCCTGTAATTTTACACATTTATTCATTACAGTTCAAGTTCAAACTGTTGTGCTGACATTTCTTTCATTCACTACAGCAGCATTTTTATATCATGTGGGCAGACTGTGATGTACTGTTGGAACCACACTCATTTTTCTATTAACTGGGATTAAATGTAGATAAACAGCTTTACACCAACAGAAATGGGAGTTTCACCAGTCTGACCAACTCATGATCAGTCTTGTGGTAAGACTAATTATTTCCTTTGTTCTGCGATTTACAAGACATGGGAGAATAATTTAATTTTAAAAAATGTAATTGTGATTGCCTAGAGTTAAAATTAGCTTTCCACCAGTGACAACTTAAGAGGGTCATCTAAGAAGGTGCAGCAACTAGTTGGCTAACTTAATTTACTTTTTGACTAACAATTGCCTACACTTTTTTATTTGCTGTTTGTTATTTTTTTTTATTTTTGTTTATTTAGTAAAAAGAGAAGAATTTAAAAAAAAAAAAGACATGACCTGAGTGAATCAGCGAGTTTAAAGTTAGCAGCTGGAGGATTTTATTACTTTTGGCCAGAGCATCCAACTGTCCCTGCTAATGATTGCTACCAGTAGCTTCATATATAACACTAAAGACATAAAAGTCTATAAACACATGTTCATGAATTCATGATTCATGAACATGTGACCTAAAGCTAAACCACCTGTATGTGTATTTTATTATTCATATGCTTTCTTACCTTCATCATGAGTACCACGGTGTTGAGCGCAATCATGATCATGATGGAGTACTCAAACGGAGCTGACACCACAAACTTCCACATCCTGTACTGGAAGGACTGTGTGTTCTCAGGCATGTAACGTGTTAGCGGTTTGGCGTTTATGGCAAAGTCAATACATGCCCTCTGCAACAAAATAAAAATACATATCTGCTTTACTGTTTTTATCATTTGAATGGAACTTCAGTACTCTGTTTTGTATGGATAAAAGCCTGACTTTGCTAGAAATAATTAAATATTTTATTTAGGCACAAACACCACATTTTTTTCATTTTGTAACTTTGGGTAACAGTTTATTTAGGTCCCAGATGCTAAAACTGGATCATTGTTAAGTAAAATTAACCAAGAACAGATATTACAAATAATATATTACAAATAATGTATTACAAAAATATGCATATTTAGTCACAGAAGCCAGATAAGGAGAAAATACTGAACCAACAAATACATAGTGATCAGTGGCAACATTAAAGCCATACCCTTAATAATGTTTACCAAATGTTACCAAGACAATTTGACCCATCAACGCATGGACCTCTTAAGATTTTGAAAGTGTCTTATGGCTCTAAGCAGCAGATTATATTTAAGACCTTGGTCATTCCATCTGAAAATTTTAGAACATTTCTGTTAAACCATTTCCAATTTGCCTTAAAAATGTCTCAGCTTAGTCATTAGCTTTACAAAATCAAATATAGGACAGCACAGTGGTCTTCATGGGCTCCATTTTCCTCTTACAGTCCAAAGACAGGCAGTTAGTGGAGTTAGGTTAACTGGGGATAAATTGCCCATAGGTGTGAATGTGAGTGAAAATGGTTGTCTGTTTCTCTATCTACGTCCACACTAGCCCAGATAGATTTGAAAACAACGTTTTTGTCTGAAAACGCTCCGCATCCACACTAGCGTTGTCAATCGTTTTCACAGAGTTGCGCATCCACATTGAAACGGCCGAAAATGCTTACGTTCCAGTACTGCGCATGCGACCTGCCTCATTTCTGTCTGCCGCTTATTTACTTTCTGGCTATTTGAAACGTCCCGGCAAAATGTTGAGGAAAACCACCGAGTTTTTAAAATGGACTAACAATGAGGTGGAGTTGTTGCTGTGAGTAACACAAAAGTACAAAGTTGCAAAAGCGAGTGAAAATTAAAGAATTTGAAGAAAAGCTATCTGGAGCATGTACAGACTGATATTAATCTTTAATAGGGCTGTCAAAATTTAGAGCAAACAAAACAACTGCTGTATAATGCCCTCAGTTGTCTTTGTTTAATTGGTCACATAGCTGCATCATATGACTGACATGCGTCACTGTTTAGTGTGGACGTAGCCTCTGTTTAGGAGTATTTATAGTCTTGCAAATGTGTCTGCTCATGTACACTTTTTGGTTGGACTAAGGAGGAGAGGGGTTTTCACCGTCGAGCACCCATTCAGCCCTCCAACATCCTGACTGCATGTTGCAGGAAGGGGATAATGTACGCGACTGCTGAATGTTGATTAGTTGACAAGTGGGTCAAGATAGGGAGCAATACTGAAGTTCAATAGGAACAGGAGAAATACAAAAAAACCCTTCAAAGATAATTGTTCTCACTTGAGCTCTTTGTATGTTACAACCCAAAAACCGGTTGTAACACATACTTTGTATATTCCCTCCATCTGACAACAACTGTAGGCAGATGGACAGTCTCTGGAGTGCAGCTGACAGCAAGCATGCTCTCCCTGCTCATCAATCCAGCTTTAGCCTTCTGTTAGATTGGCGACCTATCCAGGGCTCACACTATGGTAGCTGGGATGGGTTCCAGCCCCCATCCCAATGCTCAAGAAAAACAGAAACATTTTTTTGAGCATGCTATTTCTTAAACAACGCTTAAACTGAAACAGACTGTTTTACAGCTGATCAAAAGTTTAGGACCACATGCCTTTAAAAGTCCAAATCTGTACACACTGTCATGACGTTCTGATGGCAAAGGCGAAAAAAACTTTCCCAGGCATTTGGAATTTCTTAAATGATCCTGAGGGTTATGGAACAACAAAGTGAAGTGGAAGACCCCCCCAAAATTTCACTAGCACTGAGCTGGAGGATCCAATTGGCTGTCCGTCAAGACACTGGACGATCCTCAACCCAAATTAAGGTCAATACTGGTGCCGACTGCAGCCCCATAACCATCAGATGGCATTTGAGACTGAAGGGCTTCAAAAACAAAAGATGTCTTCAAAAGGCCTCATCTCCTTGAAAGCCACAGAACTGACTGTTTGGACACGAGAGCCCCAAACATTGGACATTGAAAGGTGGAAGAAAGTTTTATTCTGTAATGAGAACAAATGTAACCTTGATGGTCCTGATGGTTTCCAACATTACTGGCATGACAAGCAGATGTTTTCTACACACCACAGTGGAGGGGGTGTTTTTTTCTTTAGTGGAACAATGGAGCTTCAGGAGGTACAGGGGCATCAAATGGCCGCTGACTATGTCCAGATGTTGCAGAGAGCATCCCTCATGACTGAGGGCCCTCGTCTGTGTGGTAACGACTGTGCTTTTCAACAGGACAACGCTACTGTACACAATGCCTGCAGGACAAGGGACTTCTTCCAGGAGAACAGCATCACTGTTTTGGACCATTCTGCGTGTTCCCCTGAACTAAATCCAATTGAGAACCTTTGGGGATGGATGGCAAGGGAAGTTTACAATGATGGAAAACAGATCCTGCCTTTTGTGCGGCTGTCTTCACCACTTAAAGATATGTTCCCACTCACCTCATGGAAACACTGTGCATCAAGAACACTCCAAACATTTTTGAAGCGATCAACAATAATGGTGGAGCTACTTATTACTGAGTTCATGTTTGGAACTTTCTGTTTTGGATTTCTGTTTTGGGTGGGTTTACGGGTGTGGTCTTAAACTTTTGATCTGGACTATATGTGTATGGGATACACTGGGTAAAAATAGGTACTAAACATGTCACCAATTTTCTAAATCAATATATTTCGAAATTGACATGAAATTCCCCCCGGATGTCACTAACAACCCATTTAATCCTCACATGCAAAGAAATCAAACAATAGATGGCTATAAATTGTGTTAAATAATGAGATTACATAGGGGGAAAGTATTGAACACATGTAGAAAGAAAGATGCAAAAGGGCATGAAAATCACAACATGCACTAAAATCTATCAGTAATTGGAAAGCAATCCTGCCCCTTAGTGCAAATTAATATCAGCTGGTTCAGTCCCAACTGCTGGCCTGCAAAATAGGTGTCATACAAAAAAACATCTTATGATAGACAAACCAGTAAGCATTCTCAAGACCTTTGCAACCTTATTGTTGCAAAACGGGCTGATGGCATTGGTTACAGAAGAATTTCTAAACTACTGAAGGTTCCAGTGAGCACTTTTAGACCCATAATGTGGAAGCGGAAAGAACATCATTTCACCATAAACTCGCCACAACCAGGAGTCCCCTGCAAGAATTCAGACAGAGGAGTGAAACAAATTATCAGAAGAATGTGTCCAAGAGCCAGGGACCAATACAGAAAGACCTGAAATTAGCAGGTACAATGGTTTTAATAAGTAATGCACTCAACTGCCAAGGCCTGCATGCATCCTACCAAGCATGACTACACTGCTAAAGAAAAAGCACGTTGAAGAACATGGGAGCATATAGTCTGGTCAAATGAGAACAAAATTGAACTCTTTGGATGCCATAATACACAATATGTTTTGAGGTTAAAAGGTTATCACCTCAAAAATACGTGCTAGTGCAGCATGCTGCACTAGCACGATAAATGATAAAATGTACAGAGATAAAAAAATCTTCTGCCATCTTCCAGGATGATGAAGACAAAACAAGGGTGGGTGATCCCAAACACACACCCAAGGAAACGCTCAAGTGATTTTATAGAAGGAAAATAAAGTTGATAGAATAGCCCAGCCAATTACCTGAACTGAATCTAATCTAGTCTATGAAAAGGACTGAAGCTCAGAGTTCATAGAAGGGGCCCACAAAACCTTCAGAATTGGAAGATTGTTTGTGTGGAAGAATGGGCCAAGCTCACACCTGACTAATCCATGCAACTAGTTTCTCCATACAGGAGAATTGAATTGAAGCTGTCATCTCTAACAAATAGTTGTTGTTGTTGAAAATAGTTGCCACACAACTCCACTCACATTTAACTAATAATAATCTGTATGAACAGTTCCAGTCTGGTTTTCGCCCCTCCCATAGCACTGAAACAGCACTTATAAAAATAGCCAATGATCTTCTTATGGCAGCTGACTCCGGTTTACTTTCCATTCTTATTCTCCTTGATCTGAGTGCTGCTTTCGACACTATTTCTCACTCTATTCTCCTCAGTAGGCTAGCCTCCATCGGTCTCTCCCATACTCCACTAGCCTGGTTTAAATAATACCTGTCTGATCGCACTCAGTTTATTCAACTCAAATCCTTTACTTCTCAGCCCTGTCCTCTGAGCAGTGGCGTGGCCCAGGGATCTGTCCTGGGGCCCCTTCTTTTCATCTACCTTCTTCCGCTTGGACACATTTTCTGTAAATACAATATCCAGTTTCACTGTTATGCCGATGACACCCAGCTTTATCTGTCCACTAAAACTGATTCTGCTCTTCCCCCATCCTCCCTCACCCTCTGCTTAGCCGAACTAAATTCATGGTTCTCTTCTAATTTTCTCAAACTCAATAGTAATAAATCCGAGCTCCTCTTGGTAGGCACTAAATCAACATGATCCAGAACCAACAGTTTCTCTGTTACTATCAATAACTCGCCGGTCTTCCTTTCTTCCTCTGTGAAAAGCTCGGGTGTCATCCTTGACAGTACTCTATCTTTCAATTCACACATTAATAATGTCACTCGGTCTGCATATTTTCAATTGCGCAACATTAATCGTCTCTGGATTAACTCCGGAGGCAGCCGACAGGTATCGACAGGCCAAGCGGAATGCGGCTCGGGCAGTGGCTGAAGGAAAAACTCTGGTGTGGGAGGAGTTCGGAGAGGCCATGGAAAAAGACTTTCGGACTGCCTCAAAGAGATTCTGACAAACCGTCAGGCGTCTCAGGAGGGGAAAGCGGTGCTCTACCTGCACTGTGCATAGTGCTGACGGAGCGCTGCTGACTTCGACTGAGAAAATTGTCAGGCGGTGGAAGGAATACTTCGAGGACCTCCTTAATCCCACTGACACGTCTTCCGAGGAGGAAGCAGAGTCTGGGGATGAGGGGAATGACCCGCCAATTTCCGGAGGCGAGGCCACTAAGGCAGTTAAACAACTCCTTGGTGGCAGAGTCCCTGGTGTTGATGAGGTCCGCCCCGAGTTCCTGAAGGCTCTGGACGTTGTAGGGCTGTCCTGGTTGACACCAATGTTCCCTCTAATTTTTCATGTGTCTGAGCGAACACACAAACTCCGACCGATCCCGTGGACCACTGTGAGCGACATTAGACGTGTGCACTGTGGTCACGCCAGTGTCGAATCCATCCAAGTTACATGGTTTATTAAAATAATCAAATTACAGCATTTACATTTCTGTTAGACTACTTTTAATTAAGTGCTTTAGCTCACTTACAATGAAAAATTAAAAAAAAATCTTGTTCATGACCTGTGTAGTATGTTAACACTATTGGAAGTAAAAAATAACTTGAACTCCAATTTTGAAAACACAACTTTCTTTCTTTTTTTAAAATAAAACTCTGACTTGTATTATGAGTATGAGTCTGTGGTCTGTGAGAGAGTCCTGTAACTCTCTGTCCGCAAAATACAGTATATAATGGCCAATGTTGGGCAATTAATTATATAGTTACTTCTTCAAAAAAGTTACTGAGTTTTGCAAACAACAAAGTTTTTTGCAGCTGTTTACCTAAAAATGCAGCCAAAGCGGTTTTTTAAACAAACATTTCAAACTATTTACAGAACAATCAGGTGTTCTGCATCAAATCTGATGCCACACAAATTATTTGTGCCACTCCAAAAAATAATTTCTGTCCACTATGAGATAAAGGAGAACAACAGCCTGATACCTGCAGGCCTGACAACAGGAGATGTATCACTCCTGTAACACCTGTAACATTCAGCAGTCACCTCATTGTTCTGACACACACAACAAAACTAACTACACTACACACTAACTACACAAGATTTGTGCTAAACGTTCTCAAAACAACGCCGTCACTCTTAAAACTTCCTCCCGTTTCTTAACAACTAAATGCCATGTTTTGATTGGTCGACACCCCACCCTTTCCGGGAAAGGGTGGGGTGTTTTGGTTTCGTCTTTGCTCACAGGCGAAGAGTGCTTTCGAGCGTTTTCCTTATAAAACGCCGTTTTTACCGTTTCGCCCCGCAGTAAATATAAACAACGATAGTATTCAGGAAAACCAAACATTGCATAGATTTTTTTTTATCATAACTCTGGTTTTACGTGGCCTATCAACACAATTTAAAAACTGGTTTTAAAGTCCATACTTTTTCCGTCAATTGTTCCGTCTGTCCTGCTCACACCTCCAAAGGTTGTACACGTTGTCATTAAGGTGGCTTCACTCCACATCAGCCACGCCGCTTTGCTAGCTAAAACACCGGTGTCGGCAAATATTTACTTTCATTTCAATTCAGGTTAGAATTTTTTTTGTGTGCGCAACGCAGATTTTCTCTGCGCAGAGACCGTGCCAACAGTGCGCAATTGCGCACGTGTGCAGCTTAGAGGGAACATTGGTTGACACGCCTCTACAATGTTGCGTGGAGATCAGGGGCAGTACCCCTGGACTGGCAGACCGGGGTGGTGGTCCCCATCTTTAAGAAGGGAGACCGGAGGGTGTGTTCCAACTACAGGGGGATCACACTCCTCAACCTCCCTTGGAAAGTCTATGCCAGGGTGCTGGAAAGGAGAGTTCGTCCGCTAGTCGAACCTCGGATACAGGAGGAACAATGCGGTTTTCATCCTGGTTGCGGAACACTGGACCAGCTCTTTATCCTCTCAAGGATACTTGAGGGTGCATGGGAGTTTGCCCAACCAGTCTACATGTGTTTTGTGGACTTGGAGAAGGCATTCGACCATGTCCCTCGGGGTGTCCTGTGGGAGGTGCTGCGGGAGTATGGGGTGTCTGGCCCATTGCTAAGGGCGAGTCGATCCCTATACAACCGTTGCAAGAGCTTGGTTCGCATTGCCGGCAATAAGTCGGACTCGCTCCCGGTGGGTGATGGGCTCCGCCAGGGTTGCCCTTTGTCACCGATTCTGTTCATAATTTTTATGGACAGGATTTCTAGGCGCAGGCAAGTAGCGGAGGGCTTTCACTTCGGTGGCCTCAGAATCTCATCTCTGCTTTTCGTGGATGATGTGGTTCTGTTGGCTTCATCGGGTGGAGGCCTCCAGCTCGCACTGGAGCGGTTCGCAGCCGAGTGTGAAGCAGCGGGAATGAGGATCAGCACCTCCAAATCTGAGGCCATGGTTCTCAGCCGGAAAAGGGTGAAGTGCCCACTCCGGGTCGGGGATGAGTTCCTGCCCCAAGTGGAGGAGTTCAAGTATCTCGGGGTCTTGTTTGCGAGTGATGGGAGAAGGGAGCCGGAGATTGACAGACGGATTGGTGCTGCGGCTGCAGTGATGTGGACGCTGCACCGGTCCGTCGTGGTGAAGAGGGAGCTGAGTGTAAAAGCGAAGCTCTCAATTTACCGGTCGATCTACGTCCCTACCCTCACCTATGGCCACGAGCTGTGGGTAGTGACCGAAAGAACGAGATCGCGGATACAAGGGGCGATCGTGGCTCAAGAGTTGGGAGTTCGCCTTGTAATCGGAAGGTTGCCGGTTCGAGCCCCGGCTTGGACAGTCTCGGTCGTTGTGTCCTTGGGCAAGACACTTCACCCGTTGTCCGGCAGCCTCGCCTCTGTCAGTGCGCCCCAGGGTGGCTGTGGTTACAACGTAGCTTGCCATCACCAGTGTGTGAATGTGTGTGTGAATGGGTGAATGACTGGATATGTAAAGCGCTTTGGGGTCCTTAGGGACTAGTAAAGCGCTATATAAATACAGGCCATTTACCATTACCATTTACAAGCGGCGGAAATGAGCTTCCTCAGAAGGGTGGCCGGCCTCTCCCTTAGAGATAGGGTGAGAAGTTCGGCCATCCGGGAGGGGCTCAGAGTAGAGCCGCTGCTCCTCCACATCGAAAGGAGCTATTAATATTTTTTTTATTTTTGTGGTTCAGTTTCTCATATTTGCTCAATCCATGAAGGTTTAATGAAAATAGCATTTTCTTCATTTGCATTTATTAGCGTGCACTCGAATATAGACAGCTTTAGTTATTTTTCATACTTTAGCAAGCCAATAATGTACCTGGTGAAGTTTCCAAATTGCAGATTATGATTTGTTTTTAGCTATTAGATAGAGCAGACAGATTCTGAAAGTTTAAAGCAATTTCTTGATGCATTCTCAATCATCCAGGTAAGTAAATCTCCAAAAGTTGATTCTGTTCATCTGGACCTAGCGTTTAAAGCAATTTGATTTATGAAGCTAAAGTTACACAGCAATCATTATATATGTTCAAACTTTGTAAGACAGATGAGTAGAGTAGTCTGTCTTACTCTAGTAGAGTGGCAACCTATCCTGTGTTCATCACCTCTCACTATGTCAATAGGTCCCTGGTATGCAGAAAACTCAAGAAGACCTCCCATCCCATAGTACATACTCCGACTTAGTGGTAAAACTACAAACTCCTTAATGTTGTTTTCTACACTGAAAATTTTCAGTGATGAAACATTCAGTATTCAGTAACATGAAATTCAAGAACTTAATTTACTTTCGCAATAATGCAACAAAAACATTGCAACAAAGAATATTATTAATACATTATTTTTTACTTGAGCGAATAACATTGAGCTATGGCTGTCACTAGGGAAAATCCCACAACTGTATGTAGCCATATTTGAATATTTTACATAGTAATCACAATAATACAAAACTAATATTTCTTGCCAAAAAAGAGAGCATAAACCATTGCTAAGTGTTTTTTATGCAAATCCATCCTTTTTTTAAAAAAAGAAAAAGAAAAAGAAAAAAGAGAAATCAGGTACATATTGTAATACTGAAAACTTCTGAGCTCTTTACCTCATTTTTTTCCAGGCTGCACTCAGACAAGGCCTTGTCTCCTTGTTCCTGGAAGGTGATGATGATCAGAGCAACAAAGATGTTGACAAAGAAGAAGGGGAAAACGACAAAGTAGACCACGTAGAAGATTGACATTTCTATCCGATAGCCTGGACTGGGACCCTGGTCTTCAAAGGTGGCATCCACGGAGTGCTTCAGAACACTGCAGCAAGGAAGGTACAGGAACATATCCATGCAATCACTTTAAGCTAAGCATTATAAACTATATAACTCAAGCTAGGAAACGTTGCTGTGTGTGTTTCCCAAGAGATCAAAGTGAAACAATTCTTTAGTTAAAGCAAAGTAAAATTAGCTATTAGCTAGAGCAGACTACATGATATTGGGGATTGCTGTGTGTCTTCCCCCTCTCCTCACTTTCACTATCCAATAAAGGTAAAATGCAAAAAACTAAAAAACAAACAAAAAGAAAACAAAAGCCTTCAGGTTACGAGAAATAAGCTGCATATACAGTGGGTAAAACAAATACTGAACACGTCACCAGTCTTCTGTTTATATATTTCTAAAGTTGCTGTTGACATGAGATGTTGACATGAATTACTACCAGAAGTTGGTAACAACCCATCCAGTTCACACATGCAAAGAAATCAGACACTGATATCCCTAAATTAAGTTATATATACTAATGACAAATGACACAGGGAAAAAGTAGTGAACACGCTTATTGAAACTAGTTGTACGCATTGGCTTCAAATCCTTAAGGCTCTTTTTCTTTTCCATAGATGAGATTGGATTCAGGTTAGGTAATTGACTGCACGATTCTATCAGTTTTATTTTCTTTCTCTGAAACCTGTTGAGAGTTTCCTTGAGTGTGTGTTTGGGATCATTGCCTTCCTGAAACATCCACCCTCATTTCATCCCCGTCATCCTGTTAGATGGCAGCAGATTTTTTATCAACAATGTCTTGATACACTGATACATTTTTCCATTCATCCTTCCTTCAATTAAAATAAGTGGTGCCAGTGCAGTATGATGAAAAACAGGCCTCACACCATGATGTTCCTTCCTCTAAACTTCACTCTTGGGGTTCTATATTTGAGGTGATAAGCTTTCCCTTTTAACCTCAAAACATGGTGTGTATTATGGCATCAAAAGAGTTCAATTTTGTTCTTATCTGACCAGAATATATGCTCCCAGTTTTTCACAGGCTTTTCTAAATGTTGTTCAGCTAAGTTTAATTGTGTTTCAACATGCGTTTTCTTTAGCAATGTAGTCATGCTTGGTGAGCATGCATACAGGCCTTGGCAGTTGAGGGCATTTTTTTTTCTTTTAAAACAATTATACCTGCTGATATCAGGTCATTCTTTAGCTCTCCACAAGTGGTCCATCGTTCTTGGACAACTTTTCTGATATTTTTTTTTTCACTCCTCTTTATGAAATCTTGCAGGGAACACCTGGTTGTGGCCAGTGTTGGGGAGTAACGGAATACATGTACCGCCGTTACGTATTTGAAATACAAAATATGAGTAACTGTATTCCGTTACAGTTACCGTTTAAAAAGGTGGTATTTAGAATACAGTTACTTTGCTGAAATAAAGTGATTACACGGCGGTATTTTCCTGTTTCATATGTTCGGCTATGCCCTCTCTATTTTTGGTTTCCACGCCCCAAACAAAACACGCATTAAGAGGCCTGTGTCTCAATCTCGCAGCCCATGTCACCTCTACTTGCGGCCCGCATAATGACGTGAAGAAATATTTTTAAAAATTATTCACAAAAATGATTTAATATGAAGGCAATAGGCAGAGTGTTACAGGCATAGCCCTAAAGAATGTAGCTTCATGGACAGTGTAGTCCCTGCTGCAGGGAGAATGGACTGCCATACCCGTTATGTGTCTGTGAGTGAGGGAGGGAGAAAAAGGAAAAGTACGAGCTGTCACCGAGCAGAAACGGGAGCTGGAAGCATACAAATATAATAATAACCATTGCAGCCAAAAAGAGTGCCTGACGAGCCCAGTTATAAGTAAGCTATTAAGACTCGGCTGTACACTTTTTTCGTGTTTTTCTCCGAAACAATAAGTTCCGTTGGAGCAGCCTTTCAACGCCTCTCTCTGTCTCTCACTAGCAAAGTTGACCCAGACAACAAAGTAAAGCTAGTTTTCGGCTATGAGCCCGACACGGAACCCGACGTATTAGCCAGAGGTCCCTTTACTACGGTTCGGAGCCGCGGACCTGTTTTATATACGCGCGGAATAGTTTTCTATAGGAGATCGCTGCAAAAAGTGCAGCCTTACCTAATGTCCACCTACTGTTACTCATTTCATATTAAGATTTAAAAATCTAGTCGGTATTGGTGTGGCGAGTAACCTTCAGTAAAAGTCATAATTCACACAGCAATAGTACAGTCATGTAGTTGTAAAAAGCATGATAGTATAATAGGTAATCCAAAGTATTCAGAATACGTTGCTGTCATTGAGTAACGTAACGGAATACGTTACAAAATACATTTTGGGGCATGTAATCTGTAATCTGTAGTGGAATACATTTTAAAAATAACCTTCCCAACACTGGTTGTGGCCAGTTTATGGTGAAATGTTCTTTCCACTTCCACATTACAGGCCTAAAAGTGCTCACTGGAACCTTCAGCAGTTTAGAAATTTTTCTGTAACCAATTGCACCAGCCCATTTTGCAATAAGGTTGTACAGGCCATGAGAGAGCTCACTAGTTTGTCCATCATGCGATGTTTTTTGTATGACACCTATTTATAGGCCATCAGCTGAGACTGAACGAGTTAATATTAATTTGCACTAAGTGGCAGGATTGCTTTCTAATTACTGATACATTTCAGCTTGTGTCATGACTTTTAATGCCTTTTTGCATTTCCTGTTTTTCATGTGTTCAATATTTTGTCTCTCTGTCATCTGTGGTTTGATTCTTTGCATGTGTGGACTGGATGGATTGTTACTGACATCTTTTGAGAATTTCATGTCAATAGCACATTTCGAAATATATATACTCAGAAAATTAGTGGCATGTTCAATACTTATTTTACCCACTGTAATGGACTTTGAGAAGAAGTCCTGGCCAAGCGTTATATATCGTTTTACAGAAAATTACTCACAGAACTATCTATGAAATAAAAAGCACTGGAGTTCTTTAAATTTGTTGAAGACATTTCACCTCTCATCTGTGAAACTTCTGAAACTTTCATTTCCACCATTCATTAAAAAATGGTGGAGCGTTCCAGGTATTTAAACACTAGTAAGAGTTATCCCTTAAAGAGGGTTGTTGACCCACTATTGATCAGACAGCTCATCACATGAGCCAAGGTGTGAAAAAGGGTGTGGGTCATTATTAGCAGAGATTTCAGGTAAACCATTGTGAGACGTTGCCTCACCCTATCATGTGACCTATTGAGATCACCTGATAGAAGATGTGAGTGGGCATTAAGGCACCTGGGAAGGGTTCTCAAAACTGGATTGTAGATGGCAGACAGTTGGTGTTGAAAGACTGTGATGTAACAGTGTTATAACACTGGGAAATGTATAAAAAAAATTATTTCTAGGAAAATATTTACAAAAGCTAATCCTGGTTTGTAAAGTCTTATTGACTTGCTATATTATTTTAGCATATTACTTATGTAAGCATTCCCCTTAAGTGTCAGGTCACTAATTATTGGTCCATCTGTGCTCACTCTAATCAACTCTTCACTGGCGTCTGGTATAGTTCCGGTTTATTTTAAAAATGCTGCTATTCTCCCACTTTTAAAAAAACCTCAGCTAGACCCATCTCTTTGGAGGAGCTACAGACCTATCTCTAAATTACCGTTAATTGCTAAGCTTCTAGAAAAGGTTGTGGCTAAGCAACTTATAGCGACTCTGGACAAACATAGCATTTGCGATAAGTTTCAGTCCGGCTTTCGCAGAGCTCACTCCACAGAAACAGCCCTTCTTAGGGTCTCAAGTGACATTTTGATGAATAATGATGCAGGAAAATGCTCGGTCCCACTTATGTTGGACCTAACATCGGCTTTTGACACTGTTGACCACCACATCCTCCTCGAAAGGCTTAAACATTGGGTTGGTGTATCGGGTACTGCCTTGGAGTGGTTCTCCTCATATCTACATAACCGTTCTTTTTCTGTGGTGGTCTCCGATTTTAGGTCATCCTCTACCTCCCTTACTTATGGTGTCCCTCAGGGTTCGGTTTTGGGGCCTTTACTGTTCTTAATATATCTTCTCCCAATCCAGCATATAATGGGCTCTTTTGAGGACATTTCTTATCACTGTTATGCTGATGATATTCAGTTGTACATCTCTTTTAAGCCCCAGGATTTATCTAAGCTTCAGCTTTTAAATGACTGTTTAGATTTGATCAAACGTTGGATGGCTGTAAATTTCCTCCAACTCAACGAGGGGAAAACTGAAGTCCTCATATGTGCTCCGGACAGATTTGTATCCCAGATAGTGAAAGCCCTTGGTCCTCTTTCTGTGTATGTTAAATCCTCTATCAGGAATTTAGGTGTCACTTTTGACTCGACTCTCACATTGGATGGGCATGTGAAATCTCTGGTTCGGTCTTGTTTTTATCATTTAAGAAATGTGGCTAAGCTAAGCCCGATTTTATCTCGCTCTGAACTGGAGATTGCTATACATGCATTTATTTCCTCACGCTTGGATTATTGTAATTCGCTGTTTATGTGTCTAAGCAAAGGTTCTCTGGATCGTCTGCAGGTTGTGCAAAACGCTGCAGCTAGGCTTTTGACAAAATCCTCCAAGTACTCACATGTGACGTCATTTCCCGGGTAAAACCGCAAAGGATTGTAGGTACGAGTGGCAAGCGGTACTAGCACATGCAGGCTTTCACATGAAAATAGTCACAAAGCGATAAAAAGAAACACAAAGAATCACAAGAAGCTGTTGTATTATTAACTGCAATAGCCGGTCGCATGACAGCCACGGGAAGCCGACGGGTAAAGAGATTGGTTTTTATCGGATTACGTCATGGAAGAGAAACTGTTCAAGCCATGTTTCCGATGTAACAAAGAGCCAACGGATGGCCTGAATTGCAGCTATTTGAAGACCAAATATAACGTTCCAGAACATTTCAGCTCACATTTAAGTCTGCTCCAAGCATTTCCACAAAGTCTTCTGTTGTAGTTATTACGTAATTTATCATAACATAATTGTTGATGTAGGCTACAAATAATAATAACAATAATAATAAAAATAATAATAATAAATTTTTATTTATATAGCACCTTTCAAGACAGAATCACAAAGTGCTGCACATAAGATTACAAGTCATAAAAAGATTTAAAAAAGAGAAAATAAAACAGGCAAAAAATTAACCAAAAGCAGTTTTAAAAAGGTGAGTTTTGAGTTGTTTTTTAAAAACAGCTACTGAGTCCACAGTTCTTAATGTTTGGGGGAGAGAGTTCCACAGTCTAGGGGCCACAGTGGCAAAAGCTCTATCACCCTTAGTTCTCCTCTTAGTCTGTTTTATAGCAAGTAAGCCCTGATCAGATGACCTCAAGGACCTGCTGGGAACATAGGGCTGTAGCAGATCGGAGATGTAGGCTGGTGCCAGTCCGTGCACAGCTCTGTAGGTCAAGACCAGGATCTTAAAATTGACTCTAAATTTAACAGGAAGCCAGTGTAACTGAGATAACAACGGTGTCACATGTGAGTACTTGGAGGATTTTGTCAAAAGCCTAGCTGCAGCGTTTTGCACAACCTGCAGACGATCCAGAGAACCTTTGCTTAGACACATAAACAGCGAATTACAATAATCCAAGCGTGAGGAAATAAATGCATGTATAGCAATCTCCAGTTCAGAGTGAGATAAAATCGGGCTTAGCTTAGCCACATTTCTTAAATGATAAAAACAAGACAGAACCAGAGAATTGACATGCCCATCCAATGTGAGAGTCGAGTCAAAAGTGACACCTAAATTCCTGATAGAGGATTTAACATAGAGTGAGAGAGGACCAAGGGCTTTCACTATCTGCGATAAAAATCTATCAGGGGCGCATACGAGGACTTCGGTTTTCCCCTCGTTGAGTTGGAGGAAATTTGCAGCCATCCAACATTTGATCAAATCTAAGCAATCATTCAGACGCCGAAGCTTAGATAAATCCTCGGGCTTAAAAGAAACGTACAACTGAATATCATCAGCATAACAGTGATAAGAAATGTCCTCAAAAGAGCCCATTATATGCTGGAGGGGGAGAAGATATATTAAAAACAATAAAGGCCCCAAAACCGAACCTTGAGGGACACCATA
This sequence comes from Pelmatolapia mariae, assembly GCF_036321145.2. Classification (NCBI taxonomy): domain Eukaryota; kingdom Metazoa; phylum Chordata; class Actinopteri; order Cichliformes; family Cichlidae; genus Pelmatolapia; species Pelmatolapia mariae. The sequence goes on along the minus strand of NC_086237.1, from coordinate 7,413,983 downwards.
AGTAAGGGAGGTAGAGGATGACCTAAAATCGGAGACTGCCACAGAAAAGGATCGATGATGGAGATATGAGGAGAACCACTCCAAGGCAGTTCCAGATACACCAACCCAATTTTTCAGCCTTTCAATGAGGATGTGGTGGTCAACTGGTCAAATCAGCCTTATATTGATTTGAACTGAATTCGTTTCGCTATGCTGCTTTGTTCACTGTGGCTTTGCGAGCTAATATTTGTTGTGTTTTGTAGGAAAACCAGCCTACAAAATGCTGGAATGCGATCCTGGGTCATACTGAGTTTAAAGCTGCTACCACAGCGAGATTTGATTGGTTAAGAGAGAGAGCGATATCAAAACAGCCACGAAAAGTCCCGTATATATGTGTCCAAGGGTTGTATTGAAGCAATCAAGTGATGAATAACTGTTTTCCAGTATGTTGTTTTGCAATGGGTTTTTTTTTTTTTTTTTGCATTATTGATTTGCTAATAAAGCATAATGGAATACAATTTTGCCTCTTTCTTGTAAGATTCTATAATAGAATGAAACAATATGGCCAGTTATAAATAAAGACAATAAATTGAATGAATTACGAAACACTTATTTTATTTCTATTAGATCTGAAAATGTTGTGTAATACTACAACCTGAAAAGACAAATAGAATTCGTTGGCCTGTACAGGAGATAAAGGAAAGAAATTTAACAACAGCTGTGAAATGGAATAGTCCAAATCACCAAAGTAAACTGGACCTGGGCTTGTTGCAGGGATCTGAAGTTACTAAACATTTTGTGAGTGTATGCACTCACAGGACCATATAATAATAAATATGTGCGTGATGAAAGTTGGGCAGCACGCTAACGTCCTTACTCCACTCTGTATGCACGTATGGGTCTAACCCTTTCATTCCTTTGATTTTTTCCTCGTACTTTTTTTTTTTTTTTGCCTTTTCGTCACGTCTGTCTTTGTACGGACCTGCCGTGTTCTCCGTCGTTTTGTACATAACTGTTTTTGGGGCAAATAAAATGCAAGTAGGGATTAAAACCGCAGAATTAATGATTACTGGTGCTCGAAATGCTCCAAGTATTCACATGTGACACCATTGCTATTTCAGCTACACTGGCTTCCTGTTGAATTTAGAGTACATTTTAAGATCCTGGTCTTGACATTTAGAGCCTTGCATGGACTGGCACCACCCTACATCTCTGATCTGCTACAGCCCTATGTCCCTAGCAGGTCCCTGAGGTCATCTGATCAGGGCTTACTTGCTATAAAACATACTAAGATGAGAACTAAGGGTGACGGAGCTTTTGCCACTGTGGCCCCGAGACTGTGGAACTCTCTCCCTCATACATTAAGAACTGTGGACTCGGTAGTTGTTTTTAAAAAACAACTCAAAACTCAGCTTTTTAAAACTGTTTTTGGTTAAATTTCTGCCTGTTTTATATTGTCTGGTTTACCCTTTGATTATTTGTTATCTTATGTGCAGCACTTTGTGATTCTGTCTACAAAGGTGCTATACAAATAAAATATTTTTTATTTATTTATTATTTAAACGTCAGATATTTTAAATTTAGCTGTTTTTTGTTTGGTTCATCTCATTTTGGGTTAGGCACCATTTTGCAGCTTCTTATATTCTCTATATTATTTTACAAGTAGCTTGAAACAAAAGAGGAAGCCCATTCATGGTACGCATAAACTATTTCATTTACAAGAGGTGGAAACAGGTCAGTATATCAGTGGTGACATATACTTTGATGAGTAGTAGGAGGAGGAGGAGGGAACTGATCAATAATTTCTACTCTGGCTCTTACCAGTCGTATCTGCCCCTGTCCAACCATCTCACCCAAGTCACTGTGACCTAAGCACACTCACATTTGGCAAGGTTCACTATAAGTTCACTTCTACACCACAGACCCCCGGCCATGCTAAGTCCAGCAACACCATAGTGAAGTTTCCAGATGATATAACAGTGGTGCGGAATGCTTCCAGGGACAAGGTACTGAATCTGTCTGGTGGTGGTCAATAAACAATTGGGCTCTGAATAACACAAAGACAAATGAGATGATCCTGGACTTTAGGAGGCACACAGCAGACCCACCTCCACTCTATATAAAAAGCGACTGTGTGGAGAGAGAGAGAGAGCTCAGTTTCACATTCCTGGACACCAAGTTCTCTGCTGGAATGCAAACAGCTCCACCGTCATCAGGAAGGCACAGCAGTGTTTGCACTACCTGATAGTGCTCAGAAGGAATAACATCTGTGAGAAGCTGTTGGTGACTGTTGAGTCTGCGCTTCCACAGACCACGCTAGTTTAGAGACTTATTCCTCATGAAGAACAAAAACAAGACAGAACATCTTCAACCGGTCTTTTACTCGCTAACGACGAAAGGCTTTGTCAGAACCAGGCTGTGGAGCTTAACACTCCTCACCTGTCTCCAGCCCAACTCCTTCAAAGAGCAGCCCTCCTCGTAGCCTTTTTATTGAAAAACTGTTACAATACACAACACAACACAAGCACCTCCCACCGTAAAACCCCCCTTGGTTACAAAAGACAAGGCACTATGTGTGTGCACGTGTGTGTGTGTGTCATGGGGGTGCGTTTGTATGACCTCCTGCTCACAACTGTTTTTAACAACATTCTTGGTCATAAAGAGGGTAATCTCCCCCACACCCAATATATGGCTCAATTCCTGTATTGGTTCACCATGCACAACACAAGTCTGCGACCTGCCACAGAGAAGGCTCTGTCGCCACAAGAATGAAGTAGTCTGTGGAATTGACAACATGAGTTTTGAACTGGACCTCATGGTTTTCTCTAGAGCAAAAATAATTAGGAGCTCAGACAGGTAAGAAGGGGCTCGGCCGGTAAGTGCCTTAAAAACAAAAAGTAAGAGTTTAAATTGGATCCTGTAAGGAACAGGGACCCAGTGTAAAGAGGCTGGGGTTATATGCTCCTTCCATTTAGTGCCAGTTAGTGCCGAAATTTCAAGTTATTTTCTCGAAATTTTGAGATAAGTAACACGAAATTTTGAGTTAGTGCTGCCAATCGGTAATCTACGTGGTAATCTACGTGAATGATGTCATTTCCTTGTTACCCGGAAGCTGAAGCCCTCAGCTACAAATGATATAGCTAAGCTACCAGTATTATAGCCAGTCATGAATGCACAAATTGCTGAGTATTTTCAGTGTGGTTTCAGAAATGATGAAATCCTTGTGTTATTAGCCGAATCCCATGGCATTACTATCGGCAAACATACTCTCGAAAGCGCCAATTTGTTGCGATCCGGTTTTGAGTGGGCATTCCTCTGTGCCATATCCTTCCAGGTAACAACAAAATGACATCGTTCATGTAGATTGCTAATTGGCAGAGCTAACTCAAATTTTTTTATTACTTTTCTCAAAATTTTGAGTTAATAAGTCGAAATTTCGAGTAAATAACTCAAAATTTCAAGTTATGGATACTTTTTTTTGTGTGGTGGAAACGAGCTTCCATAGTCTTTACCTTACAATATAAACCTTGAAGGGTTTGTTAGTGTCATTTGGTCCTGTATAAATAAAATTGAACTTTATGATGCTATGATCTTTTCTGATTAATGTATTGGGTTTTCTGCTTGTTCATCATACCAGAGCCTTCTGAATATTTGGATGAACTTCTGTCTTTGGTAAGTTTTTATTTTCAGTTTTATTTGCATTTTCAAATAGTTAGTTTTCTCATTGGAATCATGTAAGGCTACATTTATGAACAAGGAACTACAGGAACTACATTCCTGGACAAGCCCGGTTTTTCACTGAATACATTTTAATAATCAGACTAGCTGTACTTACGTTGGCCAGCCCTCCCCGGTCGAGACAGTGAAGAGGGTCAAAAAAGCCCACAGCACATTGTCATAATGGAACTCATACTTTTTCCACTCTCTGGGCATGGCGGCCACCTCGTCTTTGTCATAATCTAGGAATTGTCCTCTGTAAGAAATAAAGCAAGTGGAGACAGGCACACAATAAGTAGCATTTGAAAGTTTAGTTACTTAAGCTCTGAAATATGAAGTGAGGATGTGGGGATTTTTTTAGACCGACTTGCAGTCTTTCTCCAGGCCTTTGGACTCATCAGTGCAATAAAAGAATTTCCCCTTGAAGAGCTGAACTGCGATGACGGCAAAGATAAACATGAAGAGGATGTAAACAATGAGGATGTTCAGCACATTCTTCAGAGAGTTAACCACACAGTCAAACACCGCCTGAGGACACAAACAGATTTTAAATTTTAAATGAAGAAGATTACACAAAATTTGTAAATATGATTTAATGCTGGTTGTTTTGTTACTATGCTGCTTTCTTAACTAGAGCTGTCTACAAAATGACTACTAATTAACTGCTACAGTGCTCAGCATAAATGAGTACACCAAACTACGTTTGTCAGAAAACCTTTAGTTTCCTTTCAGAATCAACATTTTCTATGAGATACTATACTACAAAATATTCCCACAAATGTGGGCCATTGACTGCAAACAAGATTTGTTTATTTGTGCACACAAAAAAGTGATTTTCCTAACAAATTCATTCAAGCCCATGTCGCAAAAATGAGTACACCAATTATAGTCTTAGGAGAAAAGCCACGCTTAAGACTTCAAAATTTGAATTAACAGGCATTCAAGCACAGATGAGTCTAATGATTCATTTAAGAGATGTCCAGCAGACAGGTGACTATAAAAGGACATTACTTAACAAAGAAAAGCCCTTCCCATTTCATGCTGTCAGCAATGGCTCCACATGGAAGAGAAATGTCACAAAATCTGAGAAAGGAAATAATTTCTTTACACAAATAAGGTGAGGGCTACAAGAAGATCAGAAAAGCTTTACATATCAGTCAAAGTACTGTAGCAAAAGTGATCCAAAAATGTAAAAAAGATGGAAATGCAACCATTGTACAGAGACGTCCAGGCCCTCCACGAAAGTTAACATCTTGACAGGTGCGTCTTCTGATGCGAAGGGTTGAAGAACATCGCCATGCAAGTTCACTGCCGTTAGCTAAAGCAGTAGAAAGCCAAACTGGAGTGACCGTTTCCTGTGACACCATACGGCGCACACTTCAGAGGAATGGCATGCATGGGTATCGTCCATGAAGAAAGCCTCTCCTAAAGCCCATGCACAAAAAAGCACGCCTAGAATTTGCTAGGGCCCATGCTGAAAAAGATGAAGACTACTAGGACTCTATAATCTGGAGTGATGAGACAAAGATGACTGTTTTTGGAACTAATGGTTTCAAAACTGTATGGCGTGGTAAAGGTGAGGATTTCAAAGAGAAATGCATGGTGCCTATAGTGAAACATGGTGGTGGCAGTGTCCTTATGTGGGGCTGCATGAGTGCTGCTGGTGTTGGAGAGCTGCATTTCATTGATGGTATCATGAACTCAACAATGTACTGCTTTATAATCAGTGTTGGGGAGTAATGGAATACATGTAAAATATGAGTAACTGTATTCCGTTACAGTTACCATTTAAAAAGGTGGTATTTAGAATACAGTTACTTTGTTGAAATAAATGGATTACACGGCGGTATTTTCCTGTTTCATATTGTCGCAGGCAGTGTTGGTCAAGTTACTTGAAAACAGTAATCAGTAACTAATTACTTCCCCAAAAAAGTAATCCTGTTACTTTACTGATTACTCAGTTTCAAAAGTAATTAATTACTTAGTTACTTTTTAAAAACACGATTTACAACCTGAATAGGTGATAAAGCAATAGATCTTTCAGACCAATTCTACTTTTTCTGCATAATCCATCATATAAAATGTAATCAAATGAAAAAGTCTCTTTTTAAAACTTGTTTTATTAGTTTTAATCTTTTAACTTTATGCATCAACCAAAAATTTAATTATATGCAACATTCTCTGACTGGAAGAAATTTGTTTAACATTTAAACCTATTTTCTGCACATTCCAGCACATAAAATAAATTTTTGTTGTTGTTGTTTACACTCAGTCTTTCAAATAGATGCAAGTAAAACACAGCAGAAAATAAATAAAATCAAAGACTAGCGGTCCTGTTGCTCTATTTTCACCTGTAAAGCAGGAGTGGGGTAGGCGGAGGTTTGCCCTGGTGCAGGTGTGCCGCAGCAGTCAGTTGAAGAATCCGCGAGTTTCTCTGTGAATTTCCCATTACGTCGTAGCGCACTCGGTGCTTGCTTGGAAGTTTAGGGGGGGGTTTTCGCTGTAAAAAGAAGTTTTCTTCCCACGCACAACGGACGCTAATGTTTTTGTCACTTTTTATGGGATCAAACTCAAAATAAGGTCAGTACTTCCACGCTTTAAACGCTGCATGCTCATACTCTCTCCCGCACTCATTATATTATCGATTGTTGATCTGCACACAGCTGTTGTCACAAACGTCGCACTCGCTTATGTCACTGTCATGAGACATTCTCGCAAAAGAATCACGGTTTTAGTAACGCAGTAATGCAGCGTTCCTAGGGGAAAGTAACGGTAATCTAATTACCGTTTTTGCAATAGTAATCCCTTACTTTACCCGTTACTCGAAAAAAAGTAATCGGATTACAGTAACGCGTGGGCAAGTTCTTGCAACAGTAACACGTTATTGCCCATCTCTGGTCGCAGGTCAGGACTGTTTGGGTTTTGTTTGACAGCTATGTTCTGTTGTTCCAGGCGGCAGCGTCACGGTTACCATGGTTACAGGATGCCGCGCGCTCTTTGCGGCTGTGTGTTTCCTGGGTGAGAGAGCGCCTTTTTGTTGTTGTTGTTGTTGTTGTGCTAAGCTAATAGGCAGAATGCTACAGGCATAGCGCTAAAGAATGTAGCCTGATGGGCAGTGTAGTCCGTGCTGCAGGGAGAATGGACTGCCATACCCGTTATGTGTCTGTGAGCGAGGGAGGGAGAAAAAGGAAAAGTACGAGCTGTCATCGAGCAGAAACGGGAGCTGGAAGCATGTAAATATAATAATAACCACTGCAGCCAAAAAGAGTGCCTGATGAGCCCAGTTGTAAGTAAGCAATTAAGACTTGACTGTACACTGTGTTCGTGTTTTCCTCCGGAAAAAATAAGTTCCGTTGGAGAAGCCTTTCAACGCCTCGCTCTGTCTCTCGCTAGCAAAGTTGACCCAGACAACAAAGTAAAGCTAGTTTTCGGCTACGAGCCTGACACGAACCCGACATATTAGCCAGAGGTCCCTTTACTATGGTTCGGAGCCGCGGACCTTCAGTAATAGTAATAAATCACACAGCAATAGTACATTCATGTAGTTGTAAAAAGCATGATAATATATTAAGTAATCCAATGTATTCAGAATACGTTACTCTCATTGAGTAACGTAACGGAATACGTTACAAAATACATTTTGGGGCATGTATTCTGTAATCTGTAGTGGAATACATTTTAAAAGTAACCTTCCCAACACTGTTTATAATGAAGGAGAAGATGCTGCCATCACTGCGTGCACTTGGTTGTTGTGCACTTTTCCAACACGACAATGATCCAAAACACACATCTAAAGCTACTGTTGCATTTCTGAAGAAGAACAGGGTGAAGGTGATAGAATGGTCAAGTATGTCTCCTAATCTGAACCCAGTTGAACACCTGTGGGGTATTCTGAAGCGACAAGTTGAGCATCACTCTCCGTGCAGCATCCAGGCTCTAAAAGAGGTTATTCTCGAAGAATGGAAAAAGATAGATGTTGCAATATGTCGCCAACTTGTTCATACCATGCCTAGAAGACTTGAAAATCACGGGGGCAATACAAAATACCAGATGTAGTAGTTTTTGTTGCAGGGTGTATTCATTTTTGCTTCAACCAATTTGAGTAAAACTGAAGATTTTGTGATCTAAGTTATATTATTAACCTTATTTTCATGTTATGGAGTGTTCACTAAAACTCAGCTTTGTGAAAATTTGGGAAAGTGTTTTTTTGTTCATTGAGCTACTGATTAAATTTGTACTTTTTAAAGTGGGTGTACTCATTTATGCTGAGCAGTGTATGTATGAATCAGATTTCTTTGCAAGATACAGGAAGAGACAGCATAAAAAGCAAGCTGGAGCTGAGAGGAAGAAAAGTAAGACAAGTGAAAGGGGACAAAAGTCAGCTTGCTGTAATTACAAATGACCAAATGAAAGAAGTAAACACTAAGCTCCTCCACAGCTTCAGTCCTTGCAAGAAACAAAAAAATCAAGACATAGGAGAAAAAATATTGGTGACTGCCAGTGCTACCTAGTGGCCTTCTAATAGACACGCCTGTGGTATCAATTTCAAAATTGTCAAGTTCTCGTGTTATCACATTGAAAAGGTTTTCAGAAAACTTGACCTTTGAACTTGAGGTCACTGAGCTTCAAACTCGTCTGAGATCTTCATTAGATGCACCTATGGCATCAATTTTAAGTGCCTATGTTACCTTGTTTTCAAGTTATCACATTCAAAAACCTAAGTGTTCATGCCATTTATTTATTACTGCCACTAAGTATAAAATAGTGCAATAAGTGCACTAGTTTTAATAGTGCAATAAGAGCTAAAGTGGAGACCTGCCTGCCAGGCAAAGGGAATTAAACAAGTCCTAGAATAGAACCTTGAGTTTTGGCAGGCGCTTGATGGTCTTCAGAGGCCTGAGAACTCGAAGAACCCTCAATGACTTGATAGTGCTGATGTCCTTGCCTTTGGTTCCCCTGTGAACAGCAAATATGTTTAGACCACACAAAAACATATCTACAAACAATATGCAGTTAATGTAATCTTTGTCAATATTACTAACAAAAGCCATATCTGAAATTAGACCGTATGTTGTAACAGGGTTTGATTGTGGTAGGATGTGAATGAGGTGTGTTTAGATCAGCTGGGTGACAGAGAGATGCAACAATAGCCTTTCTGGATATGAAGAAAAAATTTAAATATATTTTTATGAAAGTTTATTAAGCTCGATGCATGATGGTCAAGAAGTACAGATCAGCTTAGACCATAAACTATGTGGCAGTGTTGTACTGGGTGGGCATCTGTGATAACAGGGTGAATGCTCATACATTAGACTCAGAGTTGTCTGCAAATCAGAGTGCCTGAAGGGGATTGTGGAGCAGGAGGAGATGAAACTTAACAACCAGGGAAATCTGGCAACTAGCCCCCTGTACATTACCCTCAAACTTATTATGATTATACAGTTTTAAAAAAATTAAAACTCCATAATTTAATTTAATAATCAATAGTAACCCTTTAATATAAAAGAAAACTGAACAGTTTTGATTCTTATATACTGAGACATGGGCTTATACATGAAGGTATGACTACTGGACCACTGGATAATTTTTTTTCACTGCAAGTGTCAGAGAAAATTCAGTGCTTGATGACAAGATGAATATCAGTGCCATGCTTGTAAATGCAGTGCTGCAGTCAGGACATACATTCCAAGAAAGTTGGTGAGCGTCTAATCGAAGAAACAAAGAGCCACTGTCCTGGCAAAGTAACATGACATATCTTAAAAGCTTCAACCACACTGGAAGTCACGTGGTCACCAGAGACCATAAAAAGTGAATGCCATTTGACAACTTTAAGTGACTACAGGCAAAATGACTGCTGACTACTAGCTACTTCAATGTCATTTATATAGCACTAAATAGGACTGGGCGATATGACCCAAAATTCATATCTCGATATTTTTTAGCTGGATGGCGATATAAGATATATATCTCGATATTTTTTTAAAGCCATTAAGTAAGAACAAAAAGAGAGTTCTTAGTCAAAGCTGTGTCCCAGGTGTCACACAGGCACTTTTATTAACATACAGCATAGATGTACATGAAAAAAACTACTCAAAAATAAATTATGAGCATTTATTAAATAATAATGCTCCATAAATAAAAGAAAACTATGTTGTTTTTGTGCATAACAAAGAGCTCACAATTGTGCAGTCAAAATGTAAACTAAAAGACGCTGAGCATAATAACATAGACAGACAGATTTCACAGCTGCTCTGTTCCCAACTTCTACTGCGTGACTGACAGCCTGGAGTTTGAAATCCTCTTTGTAACCATGTCTCTTAACAGGTGCCATTTATGGTCCTTATACACACACAATACGGTAATATTACGTTGAAGCACAGTACGTATCACTCCGCGAGGCTCCTCGGTAGCCGTAATGCTCCGACAATCCATCAAGCGGTGCAGCTCCGTAGCTTACCAAAGTCGTACTAAAACATTTTTTGACATATTGCTGAGCGCCGTGTACCACATAAAATCGGTTTGCGGTCATCAAGCACAACCAGAATTCATACAAAAGGCGCGCTGTCAACTTTTGAGAGAATGAAAGGATTTTAGGGTGTGCAGCCCCTCTGGGCTGCATGGCGTTAGCGTGGTTAGCTCGTTAACACGTTGACGCCGTCCAGCCCCACGCCCGGGGCGATGCGCAGTAACTCGTTAACGGAGATTTGCCGTGTCCATCTTGTCGCTGCCTGCAGGTGAAGCGATGGGGGAGGAGGGGGAGTTGTGTTCAGTGAAGGAGAGAGGCGAGGCAGAGTAACGTTGCGTAAAGACAAAAGTGGACGAAAGAGAGGCAAACTTGTGGCTCCATAACTATAATTATAACGTAACATAGACTATATCGATATAAAGGATATTGTCACATCTTACATCTCATATATAAAAATAGATCGATATTTTTAAAAAACTCGATATATCGCCCAGCCCTAGCACTAAATCATAACAGCTGCCTGAAGGCACTTTATATTTTAAGGTAAAGACCCCTACAAAAATAGAGAGAATACTCAAACAATCAGACAACCCGCTATGACCAAGCACTTGGTGAGAGGTGGAAAGCAAAATTTACCTATTAACTGGAAGAAACCTCCAGCAGAACTAGGCTCAGGGAAGGTCAGCCAAGAGAGACAGGACAAAAAGTCTATGCAAAATTTGATGCAGAGTGTGAAAGTAAAAACAGGTGAAAAAGAAACAGCCAGTGCATCATCATCATAAGCTTAATCTTAAAGATAGAGAGATCGTCTGTCTCCCAAATCAAAACTGGGGACTAGCTCTAAAGAAGAGGGGCCTGAAAGCTGAAGACTCTGCCTACTATTCTATTTTTAAACACCTTAGAAACCACAATTAAAATCAAAATTTCAAAAGTGAAGTGCTCTGTTGGCATGATATGGTACTATGAGGTCCTTAAGGTGAGATGGGGCCTTGAGGCAAATGTTGTTGTGATTTAGAACTATATAAATAAAACTGATATGAAATTGAATTGAATTTTTCAAGACCTTGCATATGACAAGAAGGATTTTAAATTTATTCAAATCAAATCACTTTTATTGTCACATCACATGTGCTGGTACACTGGTACAGCACATGCGAGTATAATTCTTGTGTGCAAGATTCACAAGCAACAGAGGTGTGCAAAACACAATAGCATAAGAACAAAGCAAAATATAAGAATAGGAATCTGAGAATTATAAGAATAAATATATGTACAAATATAAGAATATATGCGCATTACTGAATAAGTATACAAAATATGTATATATATATATTTATTAGGGGTGCAACGATACACAAAATTCACGGTTCGGTTCGATACTTTGATGTCACGGTTCGATATTTTTGCGATACAAAAAAATTTTCATGCTTTTTTAATTTGTCATTTATTAAAATTATAAATATATATTTTAATTCAAAAGTACAGTTTTTAAATTTAATGTTGCTGAAACGACAAAGTAATAAAAAAATAAATATCTGATGGAGAAATCCCTCATCTTTGGAAAAGAGAGTTTATTACAGAGAAATGGCTCTTTCCAAAATAAAAGCTATACTATACGCTTCTTCTGGGGTATACTCTCAGCAGCATATTAAACATATCAGGTCCCCATAAGGAGAATCATGCTGTCTAAATGACTCGGGTAAAGTTTGTAGCATGCGTGCTTGTTGTTTTTGTCTGCTTCCACTTGTCTTTGCACTAGGATGATGTCGGCGTAAATGTGCAGTCATATTCATTGTGTTCCCACTAGTGCTGTCAGCGTTAACCTGAAATGACGTTAACGCCACAACACGGCAAATCTCCGGATCGCCCCGTGTGTGGGGCTGGACCGCGTCAACACGTTAACGAGCAAACTGCGCTAACGCAGTAGTTCCCACCCATGTAATTGAGCATTGCGTGGCACATCCGACATACTGTTTTACTTTTGGCCATGACGCGCTTACCTTCAGGGTCATACTTCACATGAAGACCAAAATAGTTCCAAAGGCCAGATCTGAATGAGGGTGGGGGAGGTTCAATTTGCCATGTTGCAACGAGCTTAGCTTCTGTCTTGCTTGCTAGCTTGCCCTGCTCTCAGTGGATCTGTGTTTGACTACTCCGCCTAGGCTCCACTGTCGAGCGCAGATCCACTGAGCTCTCAACACAGACAGCATCGTCAGAAGAAAAGTTGATAAAATAAATGAAAAATTTTGTATTGTTCGATACACATGCGTACGGAACAGAAAGCACTGTATCGAACGGTTCAATATCAATACGAGTATCGTTGCACCCCTAATATTTATATATGTGTGTGTGTGTGTGTGTGTGTGTGTGTGTGTGTGTGTGTGTGTGTGTGTGTGTAAATATATAAAATTACTTAATTATAACTTTCAGGATGATTTTAGAACAACCTGATAATCGTAAATTAGAATAGTCCATCCTAAAAGTAATAAATGCATAAACTAGTTTTTCAGTATCATTCTGAGACAGGGTGTTCCTAATTTTAGAACTATGGAACAAATGCAAGAAAGCAGCCCAGCACATTTGTTTAATTTGTACATTGAAAGACCAATGTCAAAATGACTTCAAGATTCCTCAAAGTGTTACTGGCCAAGACAGAGTAAGCACCTGGTTAGATACCATGTTTCTAAGATTTTTAGGGCTGAGTACAATTACTGTTTTATCTGAATTTAGAAGCAGGAAATTAGAAGTCATCCAGGTCTTTTTGTCTTTAAGAGCTTCCTGCAGTAATTGGTGTGTTATCTAGCTTCATGTATAGATAAAGCCAAATTCAGTCCACTGTCAGAAGAAGACCATAAGAAATTATACCTACATCATACTCTAATCGCTGTAATAAAATATAATGTTCAACAGTATCAAATGCTCTACTAAGCTCTAGTAGGATAAGTACAGAGGAAAGCCCACTATACACTGTCAAATAAAACATTCCTGTGCAAATGATCAGACAGCTGTTTTACAACTACTCTTTAAAGAATTGTTGAAATATATGTTCAAGATTGGTCTATAATTAGTTAAGACATTTGGGTCAAGTGACAGTTTTTTAAGTAATGATTTTATTACCACCACCTTGAAGGCCTGTAGTATAAAATAAAGATAGACTTATCATTTTAAGTACTAATTAAAATGTAATTCTTCCAGGCTTCTTTAAGAAGTCTTGTAGGAAGAGGATCTAATAGGCATGCTGATAATTAACAGGAAGTAATTACTGAAGTTAACTTGGATTATTTAGTGTAAATAAATATCAGTACCACTAAAATCTGTGGTACTAACAGTAGTCAGTTTCAAAGTGATGTGGTTTAGTGCTGGACACCACTCATTCAGCTGGACCCAGTGTGTACCACACTGGGCATACCTTGCTTTCCAGCCATATTGAGCAATCCATCTTGACAGTGCCAAGTGCTATCTATCTATACACTACATTGCAAAAGTTTTAGGCAGGTGTGGAGAAATGCTTAAAGCATTCTTTGCTGTAAACAAAGAATGCTTTCAGAAATATAAATAATTGTTTATTGGCCACAAATGTATTCTGCAGCAGGACAACAACCCCAAACACACAGCAAAAGTCATTAAGAACTACAGTGGCTTACAAAAGTATTCGGCCCCCTTGAACTTTTCCACATTTTGTCACATTACAGCCACAAACATGAATCAATGTTATTGGAATTCCACGTGAAAGACCAATACAAAGTGGTGTACACTTCAGAAGTGGAACGAAAATCATACATGATTCCAAACATTTTTTACAAATAAATAACTGCAAAGTGGGGTGTGCGTAATTATTCAGCCCTCTGAGTCAATACTTTGTAGAACCACCTTTTGCTGCAATTATAGCTGCCAGTCTTTTAGGGTATGTCTCTACCAGCTTTGCACATCTAGAGACTGAAATCCTTGCCCATTCTTCTTTGCAAAACAGCTCCAGCTCAGTCAGATTAGATGAACAGCGTTTGTGAACAGCAGTTTTCAGATCTTGCCACAGATTCTGGATTGGATTTAGATCTGGACTTTGACTGGGCCATTCTAACACATGGATATGTTTTGTTTTAAACCATTCCATTGTTGCCCTGGCTTTATGTTTAGGGTCGTTGTCCTGCTGGAAGGTGAACCTCCGCCCCAGTCTCAAGTCTTTTGCAGACTCTAAGAGGTTTTCTTCCAAGATTGCCCTGTATTTGGCTCCATCCATCTTCCCATCAACTCTGACCAGCTTCCCTGTCCCTGCTGAAGAGAAGCACCCCCAGAGCATGATGCTGCCACCACCATATTTGACAGTGGGGATGGTGTGTTCAGAGTGATGTTCAGTGTTAGTTTTCCGCCACACATAGCGTTTTGCATTGTGGCCAAAAAGTTCCATTTTGGTCTCATCTGACCAGAGCACCTTCTTCCACATGCTTGCTGTGTCTCCCACGTGGCTTGTGGCAAACTGCAAACAGGACTTCTTATGGTTTTCTGTTAACAATGGCTTTCTTCTTGCCACTCTTCCATAAAGGCCAGCTTTGTGTAGTGCACGACTAATAGCTGTCCTATGGACAGATTCCCCCACCTGAGCTGTAGATCTCTGCAGCTCGTCCAGAGTCACCATGGGCCTCTTGGCTGCATTTCTGATCAGCGCTCTCCTTGTTCGGCCTGTGAGTTTAGGTGGACGGCCTTGTCTTGGTAGGTTTACAGTTGTGCCATACTCCTTCCATTTCTGAATGATCGCTTGAACAGTGCTCCGTGGGATGTTCAAGGCTTGGGAAATCTTTTTGTAGCCTAAGCCTGCTTTAAATTTCTCAATAACTTTATCCCTGACCTGTCTGGTGTGTTCTTTGGACTTCATGGTGTTGTTACTCCCAATATTCTCTTAGACAACCTCTGAGGCCGTCACAGAGCAGCTGTATTTGTACTGACATTAGATTACACACAGGTGCACTCTGTTTAGTCATTAGCACTCATCAGGCAATGTCTATGGGCAACTGACTGCACTCAGACCAAAGGGGGCTGAATAATTACACACACCCCACTTTGCAGTTATTTATTTGTAAAAAATGTTTGGAATCATGTATGATTTTCGTTCCACTTCTGAAGTGTACACCACTTTGTATTGGTCTTTCACGTGGAATTCCAATAAAATTGATTCATGTTTGTGGCTGTAACGTGACAAAATGTGGGAAAGTTCAAGGGGGCCGAATACTTTTGCAAGCCACTGTATATTATTATCTGCCATAAAACACTGCCAGGTAGAAAAGCTTATTTTATTAAAAAACAAACTGCATTATGTAGAAGTGTGCTGTACTGTGACTAAAATTGGTTGGTAGTGTGTGGTATGATCCAATTTAAGAACACTAACTGGGGTGTGTAGGATTTGTTATGATCTTACTCCCAAGCAACATGTGCATTACAATACAGACAACCTGAAATAGGGACGCATCCCCAATCCCCATTTAACTGAACATATTCTCTGTTTAAACAGATGCAAAAAGTTAAAAGTCAAAGTTTTTTGTTAAAAAAAACAGTGCATCATGGGAAGCCCCTCTAGGCCTATTGTAGCATAAGGGAGGGGTCAGGGTGCCCTGATACAATGCAAATATTTAGGAATCTGCATCAAGAATCTTGATCTTTGAGATTTCCTTAGTGAGCATCATTGTGATTAGGATCTTGGAAAGTAATTGGGGCGCTATGTAAAAAATGGCTATAATTCCTAAACATGGATCCATCCATTTTCTTCTGCTTACCCAGTTCAGGGTTGCAGGAGCACTGGACCGTGCCACTGTGCTACCCTAAATTCCTAAATTTAATTCCAATTACAGTTCTAATTTATCTTAGGAGCTTGGAAAGAAAAGTGACTGGACTTCTTTAAGTTTCTTGAACACGTTTCACCTCTCATCTGAGAAGCTTCTTCAGTTCTAAGGGAAAATGTTGAGAAACCCAGGTATGTAAGCCCTAGTAGTCTTTGTCCCTTTAAAGAGTTGGTGAGCCACTATGGATCATGTGCCTCATCACATGCAGGAAGGTGTGAAAAAGGGTGTGTGTCATTATCAGCAGAGGTTTCGGGTGAAACCATTGTAAAACCTTGCCTTACATTATCATGTGACTTATTGAGATCAACTGACGCTTGATGTGAGCGGGCACATCTCAAAACTGGATTGTAGGTGGTTGGTGTCGCAAGCCACCCCCTCTGTTCAAACATGGTCGTTCACAGTGGACATAAATGGCTTCTTTCACTCCTCTTTCAAACCATCTGGTCTTCTCTGTCCAAAATGCGAACACTGGCATCTTTGAAAGAGTGACCCTTGTCCTTTAGATGCAGATGTCCAGCTGATTCTTGTCCTGTCGAGGTGGCTCTTCTATGTTGTGCCAAGTGTTTATGAACAGGCTATTTGGTTTCTCCAATGTAGAGGTCTGGGGCCCGTTCCTCGTACCTCACTTACTACATCCAAGATCAAATGACACATCCAAGATCAAATCATCGCGCTAACCTTGAGCTCGCTAATCCGGTTCTCCGAACACACCTGTTGTTGACGATTAGTATAGCTGGATGAAGTAATCTGAGATCACTGGGTGGCTTAAAAGGGGCTACGCATCGATAGTAGAAACATTGATCGGCAACCCTGTGATTGGTCGGCGAAGATGTCGAAGGAGCGCGCTCAGTATTTTACGGCAGCAGACCAAGAACTCCTGATTGAGGGATATCAGGAGTTTCAGAGTCTAATTAAAACGCAAGGGAACACTGCAAAGGCTGCAAAAGCAAGGAGAGAGGAATGGCAGAAAGTTGCTGACAAATTAAACTCGTAAGTAATTTATTATATTACATTATATCATGTGATATTATATTATACCACATTATATTATATTACACCATATCCTCTGTCACATTAGAGCCACAACAGGACCCACTAGAACATGGGAACAAGTAAAAGTGAAAT
The DNA here is from genome assembly GCF_036321145.2 of Pelmatolapia mariae. NCBI lineage: Eukaryota > Metazoa > Chordata > Actinopteri > Cichliformes > Cichlidae > Pelmatolapia > Pelmatolapia mariae. Next base: position 7,396,865 of record NC_086237.1, on the reverse strand, counting down.
ATAAGAATATTCTACAGAATGGTAATATTCATCACTTATATTGCTTTTAGTCTCTTGAAAAGAGACCCTGCAATAATCTGTTTGTTTGTTTATAACAGCAACCAAGAAAAGGGCAAAGCAAATAAAGACAGGTGGTGGTCCTGCACCCCCTCGTCACACCCCGGCTTTTTGTACTGTGACATTTATTGACATTGTGGGGTTTTTTGTGTGTAGTTTTACATAACACTCCATCACTTTTACTTGTTCCCATGCAAGGGGTGACTGAAGCATGCACAGTAAGTTGGGAAATATATATATATCTATATATCTAGAGAGAGAGAGAGAGAGAGAGAGAGAGAGAAAGAAAGAAAGAAAATAATACCCTCACGGGAATATCGATATCTCTCTATGAGCACACTGTCGCTCTGAGCTAAAGGATCCTGTCTATCCCGTCTATCCTGCAATATACGCTGAATTCTGAAAACCCTTCTTATCAATCTTGCACCTTCCGCAATGGGTTGCTCGCATACAAACGGACAGGACATGGCTGCGACAGACTTCCCAAATCCACCTTCGCTTTTATAGCCGTGGTCTCTCATCTTGATTACACGAAGTCATTTACTATTACTACTCTAAAATATGAATTACATCTGACATAATCTACTACATGACATAGAATGATTAATAGTACATTTCCCTTTTTTTCGGAAATGACCTGTATGTATCTGTATGAAATCAATAAAAGAATGCTGCATTATATTTAGTTACATTGATAATATTTATTTATGGTAAAACAGTGGCGAAATATCGCTGTTGCTTTCATATAACTGCAGCGGACATACCTGAGTGGCCGCGATCTAATCCTGTTTACATAAAGTAAACCTGCTCCCGAGCAGGTTTACGCTTACGGATCTGTTGCTATGACAGCAAGTCCCAGATGAGCTTCGGAGAACCGAACGATCCAAGATCACGCGAAATCGTCAACATTCAAATCCGGCTAACTTACTTAGCGAGGTACGAAGAACGGGCCCCTGAGCACTCTTTGCTGCACTGCACAGCATACACTATGTTGTTTACTTTGTGTTTGGGAGTTGTGTCCTTGGGATGAACCAGTTTTTGTAGTGGCTGGGTTTGACATGCACTGGGATGTCGTGCTTGGAGAAGATTCTCCCTGAGTTTCTCTGATAAACCTGCGACATAAAGGATGACAATGTTGATGTCTGACCATTTTTACTGTGCATTGTTATTGATTTGATGATAGCCCAGTTGGGATAACCACATTTTTTAAGAGCTTTCTTTACATATGTGTGTTCCTTTTCTTTCCTTTCTGGCTTTGAGTAATCAGGATTCTGCAACACCATCAGAAAGCATTTCCTCTATGTTTGTGTTCCAGAGTGTGGTGGGAGTCAAAGGTACTGGTCTGCATGTACGGGCTTACGATAAACTTCAATGTCAACCTTGAGATTTATCGTAAGCCCGTACATGCAGACCAGTTTTCTATTCTCCTCAATGTGCATAGCACAATCCAGAAATGGCAAACTATTATCCTTTGTATCTTCCCTTTATGTTTGTATCCACTGAGTTGGTCTTAGAAATGAAAAAGCTTCCCAGAAAAGAGGTGAAACGTCCTCAAGAAACTTAAAAAAGTCCAGTCACTTTTCTTTCCAAGCTCCTTAGATTTCCATGACCTGAATAATGGATTGCATTTATATAGCGCTTTTCTAGGCACCCAAAGCGCTTTACAATTCCACTATTCATTCACTCTCACATTCACACACTGGTGGAGGCAAGCTACAGTTGTAGCCACAGCTGCCCTGGGACAGACTGACAGAAGTGAGGCTGCCATATCGCGCCATCGGCCCCTCTGGCCAACACCAGTAGGCGGTAGGTGAAGTGTCTTGCCCAAGGACACAATGACCAGGACAGACAGAGCTGGGGAATCACTAAGAACCTACACAGACACACAGTTTAACTCAAGGTTTGGTTTTTTTTACTAATCTTGGGATTAACTGTTTAGAAATTTAAAGTTGAAAGTATGCTCTTCATTTGTGTATGATTGTCTGATTTAAAATCAACTGTGGTGGAAGCAAAACTACAAAATTGCGTCAAGTGTTGTGGAGTTTGGACCAATGTACAAGATGCATGAACAGGGAGGAGTTAAATCAAAGTACACATTTAATAAGGTTATTGAAGCAGTCTAAAAATACATTTTACAAAGCAAAAGGTAAAATGATTTCAACATAAACAGGAAACATTGAGAGGAATTATTATAAAGGAATCAGCACTATATATGCAAACACAGAAGGCGAATCAGGGAAAGTGGAAACACCTGGGAAAAAAGATGGAAATTAAACTAAACCCAAGACACCAAAGCCAATTAACTACCAAAATTAAAAAAAAGTGAGAACCAAAACAAAAAGGGGAAAACAGGGACATGAATGAATTTATCATAAGAGAAATTGACATAGGAGACAGACACGGACACAGGACAGACAGGAAACATGGAGAACAAAATAAACTAACACAGGACAAACTAACAGTAACAGGAACTAATCAATCAAGAAAGAACATACTGAGGAATAACACAAAGGTGAAATGTAAGCAATAAGTAAAATAATAATAATTTAAAAAATGAAATTGCTCTGATGCACATAAATTAAAGTATTCACAATGAGGTCTTTTTAGATACACAGTTACACTTGGGATTAAGGAAATGACTATGTAGGAATTTCTTATAGCTTTCAAAGAATACCCCTCAATACCCAGACATGGTGGGGAAGCAGAGGGAAAAAGTAAAATTAGACTTATTGAAAGAGCCAACAGTGTACACAACATTGGGTTAATGTCTGCCAGGCATGCATTAACCCAAGTCAGCTGACCAATGCGAAGCACATTAAAGCAGTCAATTAACCACAGCACATCAGCTGATCACACTGTTTAAAACTGCTACTACCCAGCTGATTAATCAACTGATTTTCTTCTACATATCTCATTGTCAAATCTCAAACTGGGCATTTGAGCTGCTGCAGCCTGCATATAGTTGCTGTTACAGAATTCCCAGCACCCCCTACAATTATTACACTTGCATAACTCACTGAATATCACCAGTCATATTTTGTCACTTATCCCTGCTCTGTGCTTATTTCTGTTCTCTACCACCTGCTTTCCCATATACATATATATGAGCATGTAGGAGTTAGCTCGTGCTAACTCATGTTAGCAGTTACTGTATTAGCAGTGGAGTTGGCAAAGAATCAACTAAGGGATAACTGCATCTATGCAAGCATTCAACTTGAGGTGACACTAAGGCAAAACACATGTGTAGCATTCTTTCATTTCATGGAGATGTGTCACGGTCATTTAGCAAAATGCTCATCTGATGCTGAAAAACCAGTCTATGCATTTATCAGCTTTAGGCTGACAGGGACTAGTACTGACAGGGACTAGAAAGAGAAAGCATATTTCTCCCATACTGGCTTCTTCATTGGCTCCCTGTTAAATCCAGAAATTGAATTTAAAATCCTGCTCTTCACATACAAAGTCTTAAATAATCAGGCCCCATCTTATAAGTGACCTTCTAGTGCCATATCACCTCATTAGAGCACTTCGCTGTCAGACTGTGGGCTTACTTGTGGTTCCTAGAGTATTTCCCATGATGCACTGAATGTCACCCTTTTCACTTATACTATGTGTTTATACAATTCTCTGCATTTAATTATTAGTCATTATTAATCTCTGGCTCTCTACCACAGCGTGTCTTTGTCCTGTTTTCCTCCCCTCACCCCCAATTGGTCATGGCAGATGGCTGTCGCTCCCTAAGCCTGGCCCTGCCGGAGGTTTCTTCTTGTTAAAAGGGAGGTTTTCCTTTCTACTGTTGCCAAAGCACTTGCTCATACCGGGTCATATGATTGTTGGGATTTTCTCTATGTTCTCTTTATTATTGTAGGGTCTTTGCCTTACAATATAAAGTGCCTTGAGGCAATTGTAGTTGTGATTCCATGCTATGTAAATAAAATTGAATTGAAATTTTCATACTGTTTCTATTCCTTCTCTGCGCAGAAGTCCATTTTGAATTAGCTTCTTTGAATCCGCTACTGACAGTTTTATCCGAATCAAATTAAAATGTGAGAACATTATCAATTCATTTACAACTAAACCATTCACAGGTTTTCTATTTTGTTCCCAGGTTGAAATGGGAAAAAAAATCAACATGTGAGCCTTAAACTATGTTTTATATTCATGATTATTTTTTATAAAATTACGTTATCCCTACAACTGCATACACACTGGAAGTGATTCACAGTGACGTGGCGACCAAGGAAAATCTACAACTTCAAGTGACTATGGATGAAATAACTGCTGGCAATGCGAAGTGTGTGGGACCCAAGATAAATGTTTCTCAACTTCCAGGTGAGTCAACTACCAGTAAGAGTGAAAAATAAACGTTTGACATATGACCAGGTAGTAATATCTTCCACAGGACAACTAAGCACCTGGAGCCTGGAATGTATGCAAACAACAAGCCATCAGCTTCAAAGCAATGTGCGATAAACAAATTATTTCCAATGTATAGGCACCTTAGTTGGGTTATTTGGGACTTAATCGATGTTATGGGATTGAAATACAAGAAAATACAACAATGAAAAATGGCTGTACAGCTAATTGAAATGAAACGATTAAAGTAGTTAAGGATTTTGGTAAGTACAGGCAGGTTTTAGTTGAAGGCACTCAGACACATTACTGTTATGTTTAAAAAGACATTTGTTTCACTGAAGCATGAGTTTAATAATTTATACATGAAGCTGATCTAAGCATAAAAAGAATGGTGGTTAAAAAGGGTGTATTAGGATGAGGTATAGGGTACAATGGGGTGGAGTAGGATGAAAGTGGATTGGGGTTGCATGGGGGGTTCCCCACCTGGTCACACCTTGTTGCAATCTACTTGGGGGAGAACAGTGGTAAAACAGGGTACAAAACATTTATGGATGCTTCACATACATAAACAAAATAAGGCATATGTTTGCATCAACTGACAACAGCATAGTTTCAGAAAGAAAGAAAGAAAGAAAAAAAAAGTAACAATATATTTTTTTGTTTGGTAGCAGTTGATAAACTATTTCATTGACACTACACAGTGAAAACAAGAGTGAAACCGTAGGTATGATTGCGTTCTAAGTGCTATTTCTGGAGGTAGCCTTTCACTGAAGTAATACACAAATAGTAACTGTCGTATTAAAACAGGCAGCTGCTAAGTCCTTGTCTGTAATATACACACAACAACTACTGAGTCTCAACCAAAATATCAAATGAAGAGATCAAATAAGAAAAACAATGGTCTTTTAGGAGATTTTCTATATAACAATAACGGCATTTAGAATAAAACTAATTAAAGAAATGTTACATGAGTCCTAAAAACTGGGTTATCACTTGCATCTGAATCCAACATTACAAAGCAGTATTGCAGTTTGCTCATCATATTTAATGATGCAGTCTGAGTAGTTCAAGAAGGTCAAGTGACAGATTCAAAGATTTGGCCTTGGATTCAGGTTTGTTGTCCATGCGACAAGCACTTGATCAAATGAATGGTAGGCAGTTCAAGATTCATGCATGATGAGAGAATGACAGCTGTCAGTCAAACAAGGCTTGGTATAAGATAGCGACAATACGGCAAAGACTTTGAGCAAAAACCATCTGCAAATTACTTGTTTTGATTTGACTAAACCTGCTGCAGAAACAAAAGGAACTCAATTCATAAAGACAATTTAGAATCACATCTACAGAGATATCAAGTATTTGATATTCTGTAAATGGATCAAACATGAAATAAAATGCAAGAAAAAAATAATTATCAGAGCCAGAAAAAAGAAAAAGAAAATATGACCATAAAATAAGAAAACTGGAATTAAAATTCATCCTGCTTGTCTTAAAACGGTGGCTTTTTGCATTAACAGCATTTGATCAAATGAAGAGCTTTTTACTTGTTGGTAATTATCTAATTAAACTAATTAAATTAACACACATTAGCTCCTTTATGTTGTTAAAATAGACTCAAGTTGACTTTAAAGTATTTCAAGCATAAAATTATGCAGTGTTGTTTTCTTTAAATCATTCAAAAGGCTTGTAAACAAACGTGATACAATTTTTCTTTTAAAGCTGTCGTAGTGATCTTCAAAATTGGAAACAATATTGCTCTTGTATTGCAGTGTAGAGCTATAGGTAACTAGGTATAGGTAAGTCTCATGTGTGAGAAACTAGTCAGATTAGGTTATACGTGATTTTATTTGTATGCTGAGCTTACTTTATAATTACTGAATCTTTTCACATTACATAATAAAGAGCTTTTGAATTTGGACTGGCTGATTTTCATCTAAAAAACCTACATTTAGCAATTTTGTGTTGATATCAGTTGGTATTATCTCAGTTGTCTTTCTCCACAAATCCAGTAAATATATCTAATATACAGGGTGGGCCATTTATATGGATACACCGTAATAACATGGGATTGGTTGGTGATATTAAAGTCCTGTTTGTGGCACATTAGTATATGTGAGGGGGCAAACTCCTCAAGATGGGTGGTGACCATGGTGGCCATTTAGAAGTCGGCCATCTTGGATACAACTTTTGTTTTTACAATAGGAAGAGGGTCATGTGACGCATCAAACGTATTGGTAATGTCACAAGAAAAACAATGGTGTGCTTGGTTTCAACGTAACTTTATTCTTTCATGAGTTATTTACAAGTTTCTGACCACTTATAAAATGTGTTCAATGTGCTGCCCATTGTGTTGGATTGTCAATGCAACACTCTTCTCCCACTCTTCACACACTGATAGCAACACCGCAGGAGAAATGCCAGCACAGGCATCCAGTATCCGTAGTTTCAGGTGCTGCATATCTCGTATCTTCACACCATAGACAATTGCCTTCAGATGACCCCAAAGATAAAAGTCTAAGGGGGTCAGATCGGGAGACCTTGGGGGCCATTCAACTGGCCCACGACAACCAATCCACTTTCCAGGAAACTGTTCATCTAGGAATGCTCGGACCTGGCACCCATAATGTGGTGGTGCACCATCTTGCTGGAAAAACGTGCCAGCTTCAGTGCATAAAGAGGGAAACACATCATCATGTAGCAATTTCAAATATCCAGTGGCCTTGAGGTTTCCATTGATGAAGAATGGACCCACTATCGTTGTACCCCATATACCACACCAAACCATCACTTTTGTTGTTCCAACAGCCTTGGAGGGATCCATCCAATGTGGGTTAGTGTCAGACCAATAGCGGTGGTTTTGTTTGTTAACTTCACCATTCACATAAAAGTTTGCCTCATCACTGAATAAAATCTTCTGCGTGAACTGAGGGTCCTGTTCCAATTTTTGTTTTGCCCATTCTGCAAATTCTGTGCGCTGATCTGGGTCATCCTCATTGAGATGCTGCAGTAGCTGGAGTTTGTAAGGGTGCCATTTGTGCGTAGCTAATATCCGCTGAAGGACTAATGCCACTCTCCAGTGACATGTGGCGAGTGCTACGCTGTGGGCTCTTGCTGAATGAAGCTAGGACAGCCACTGATGTTTCTTCATTAGTGACAGTTTTCTTGCATCCACATTTTGGCAAATCCAACACTGAACCAGTTTCACGAAACTTAGCAAGCAGTTTGCTAACTGTAGCATGGGAGATGGGTGGTCTCGTACGGTGTTTTGCATTGAAATCTGCTGCAATGACCCGGTTACTGTGTTCACCAGATATCAACAGAATTTCGATCTGCTCCTCACCTGTTAACCTCTTCGACATGTCAATGGCTGTGAACAAAGAGAAACTTGTAAATAACTCATGAAAGAATAAAGTTACGTTGAAACCAAGCACACCATTGTTTTTCTTGTGACATTACCAATAAGTTTGATGTGTCACATGGCCCTCTTCCTATTGAAAAAACAAAAGTTGTATCCAAGATGGCCGACTTCTAAATGGCCACCATGGTCACCACCCATCTTGAGGAGTTTGCCCCCTCACATATACTAATGTGCCACAAACAGGACTTTAATATCACCAACCATTCCTATGTTATTACGGTGTATCCATATAAATGGCCCACCCTGTAGTATAAACGTAGTAGTAGCATCCACATCCACCACGCAGTACATGAGCCAGTTATAAAAGTAAAAAATAGTAAAAATAAATTAAAAAACAGATTTTCAATTATCTTTCAGTTTATGAGCTATCGAAAGTAATTAAATTCACTGTGATAGAAGGCAAAGTTTATATGTCCTCCATCTAGGTTGTCTATTAACTATTCTGGGAGAGGTCTCTTCTCAAGTTTGTGTAAGTTTTTTCTTATCTGACCTCCTATCCCGTCTATTTCACTGTTTCTATTATTTTTACTTCATATTAAAAAATAAATAAATAAATAAAAAAATAGAAAAAATAGAATAAGTAGCTGTTTCCACAGCTAGTTTCATAAAGTTTAATTCATTTTCTACTGAAGGCTGGGCCAGTGATGCTCATTAGTCACTGAAAACATTAAACATTGATTTAACTAGTATCTACTTACTGAGCACAGGTCTGGAACAGATCATCCACAATGATGATGATTTAGACAGATGTCTGTCAAGGAACATAATGTACACTGTTGTGCAAAAGTCTTGAACCACACCTTACTTCTTTATGTTTTGCTTCCATGGATCCAAATTTTCTTGTAATGTTTTTAAAATGGTCTTCAGCAATAGTTTTCCAGATTTTCTGAAGGTCTTTTTTTTTTTAGGTTTTTTGTTTTCTTGGAAAGTTAGCTGCATTTTCTCCCATTTTCAGAAAAAAACCCCCACCAACAATGACACAGTTAGCCAGAAATAAATATTATATTATCTAAACATTATTATGTTTTTTCACCAACAGGGTGATTCCCAAAGAGCTTTGGCAACAACCTGGACACAGGACCTGAGAGATACAGCTGCCCATTCAGTTCATCCATTTACAGTTCACCAAATATTCTTAAGGAAGGAAATGCTAAATTACACAATAACTAGACTGAACGTCTTATGGAATGATGAATTCACATGTCTATAGCCAACTGTAAAACATGTTGGAGGCTCTATTGTGATTTGAGTCTGCATTTCAGCCAGAGGAGTTTTCAGTATGATAATGATCCAAACCACACTGCCAGCGCAGTAAAAGTATACCTGACAGAAAAACACTAAATGGATTATCAGCTATGGCTTAGCCTTGATCTGAACATTACTGAAGCAACATGGGATCATCTGAACAGAGAATGGAACAAAAGGCAGTCAAAATCCAAAGAGGAGTTTTTTTTAAATGTCCTTTAGGAAGCCTGTAGAACTATTCCTGAAAAACTACAGAGAAATTAAAACAAAGCTTGCCTAAGATGGTTAAGTACCTCTTGACAATAAATAAAGATGTTCATACAAAAATATTGGCTTTTTGTACAAACACCATTTTTTGCCTTATACACCGTATTTATATATTTATAAGCATACTGATAAGTGGGATGCAAAAGTTTGGGCAACCTTGTTAATAGTCATTATTTGCCTGTTTAAATCGTTGGTTGTTACAATAAAAAATGTCAGTTAAATATATCATATAGGAGACACAGTGTTATTTGAGAAGTGAAATGAAGTTTATTGGATTTACAGAAAGTGTGCAATAATTGTTTAAACAAAATCAGGCAGGTGCATAAATTTGGGCACCACAAAAAAAATAAAAATAAAATCAATATTTAGTAGATCCGCCTTTTGCAGAAATTACAGCCTCTAAACGCTTCCTGTAGGTTCCAATGAGAGTCTGGATTGTGGTTGAAGGTATTTTGAGCCATTCCTCTTTACAAAACATCTCTAGTTCATTCAGGTTTGATGGCTTCCGAGCATAGACAGCTCTCTTTAACTCACACCACAGATTTTCAAAAATATTCAGGTCTGGGGACTGAGATGGCCATTCCAGAACGTTGTACTTGTTCCTCTGCATGAATGCCTTAGTGGATTTTGAGCAATGTTTCAGGTTGTTGTCTTATTGAAAGATCCAGCCCCGGCGCAGCTTCAGCTTTGTCACTGATTCCTGGACATTGGTCTCCAGAATCTGCTGATACTGAGTGGAATCCATGTGTCCCTCAACTTTGACAAGATTCCCAGTCCCTGCACTGGCCACATAGCCCCACAGCATGATGGAACCACCATCATATTTTACTGTAGGTAGCAGGTGTTTTTCTTGGAATGCTGTGTTCTTTTTCCTCCATGCATAATGCCCCTTGTTATGCCCAAATAACTCAATTTTAGTTTCATCAGTCCACAGCACCTTATTCCAGAATGAAGCTGGCTTAGCATACCTCAAGCGGCTCTGTTTGTGCTGTGGGCGGAGAAAAGGCTTCCTCTGCACCACTCTCGCATACAGCAACTCCTTGTGTAAAGTGCGCCAAATGGTTGAACGATGCACAGTGACTCCATCTCCTGCAAGATGATGTTGTAGGTCTTTGGTGCTGGCCTGTGGGTTAACTCTGGCTGTTCTCACCATTCGTCGCTTCTGTCTATCTGAGATTTTTCTTGGTCTGCCACTTCGAGCCTTAACTTGAACTGAGCCTTTGGTCTTCCATTTTCTCAGTATGTTCCTAACTGTGGAAACAGACAGCTTAAAGCTCTGAGACAGCTTTCTGTATCCTTCCCCTAAACCATGATGGTGAACAATCTTTGTCTTCGGGTCATTTGAGAGTTGTTTTGACACCCCCATGTTGCTACTCTTCAGAGAAAATTAAAAGAGGAGGGAAACTTACAATTGACCCCCTTAAATACTCTTTCTCATTATTGGATTCACCTGTGTATGTAGGTCAGGGGTCACTGAGCTTACCAAGCCAATTTGAGTTGCAATAAATGGTTCTAAAGGTTTTGGAATCAATAAAATGAAAACAGTGCACAAATTTATGCACCTGCCTGATTTTGTTTAAACAATTATTGCACACTTTCTGTAAATCCAATAAAGTTTATTTCACTTCTCAAATATCACTGTGTGTGTCTCCTATATGATATATTTAACTGACATTTTTTATTGTAACAACCAACGATTTATACAGGGAAATAATGACTATTAACAAGGTTGCCCAAACTTTTGCATCCCACTGTATACTTATATACTGTATTTCAATGTATATGTCCACATGATTTAATATAAGACATCGCACCAATTTTTATCTATTTTTAAAATATGAAGAAATAAGGCCGGCTCAAGACCTTTGCAAAGTACTGTCTATCATTTCGGTGTAGATGGAAATCATGTGACACTACAGTCACAGGAATGTCATTTAACACCTCTATTTAGGAGCACGCATACAGTCACATGGTACTAGCATGCACACTCTAATGCGCATGCTACGAGCTCAATATTCCCTGAGGACTACTCGTGACCTCTGGCACCAGTTTTCTTGTAATGTTAACAAGTCTCTGCTGAACAGTTAATATGAAATTAATGTGATCATTCCATTCTAACCAAAGCTGTGGCAAAACACAGTGCTGATAAAAACACCTCTCAAAGGCTCAGGGAAGATACGAGATATGAGCACTATCGTGCCATGTCCCCGAATAGCACAAATGGCTATAGAGCAAGGACCTGATGCCAAGCAACATGATACACTGCTGGAACCTTAGATGGTAGACCAGATGCGTGTGTCCCAAACAAAACATTACACACTGCAAAAAAGATACATTCTCACAAGCAATTTCACTACATATACTGCTTACTGCTTAAACAAAAACAAATTAACAAAAGAAAATAAAACAAAACAGATAAGGGTGGTAATTTGCCATTCTGACATTGCTGATTGTTTCCTTCAACAATCACTATTTTACAATCTTTTTAATATAACTGTGTTCTGTGTAAAATGGATTTGCTCTAGCTTCTGGCATGATTCAAAAGAAGTGGGCAATTTTAACAGAGAAATATTTTTGTAAGCAGTTAATTTAATCTTACTCACAAAAGGATGCTGAAAAATGTATTGGCTTAAATTTCTATACAGTTTGAAAAGTGTGTTTGTCCGGTTTCCCTCATAGAATTGTGGCCAAATACATTTCCATATAGTAAACAGGGTAGATTGTTGTTGGTGTATTAAAATAAACAAATTTAGATTATTTGACTTTAATTTTAACTTTAATTTCTTTATATTTTGTGACCTAGATGTCAAGAAGTAAGACCGAGTATGTGAGGAAATTACTTGTTTTTGCAGTGTAAGCCATGTATGTTTTCTTTCTCACATACATACACACTGATAATGACACAAACAGGCAAGATGAGAGAGGTAGAGGAGGCATTACCCCATGAAGCTCCTTCAAAACGATACCAGGACAGAAACAGGGAGAGGATTATGTAAATTAGCACATTGTACAATATCATAACACACGCACACACACACACTCTCATACACACCTCTCACACATACATAAAGAGGTCATCTGCTTTTGTAAGGTTAGTGTATGTGTATAGTGTTTATGGTCAAGGCAAACGTTTTGGCACAGGAACAAATTTTGTGTTTCATACATTTTGCCTTTTGTTTCAATGATATAGTGAAAAATAATCACAATCATTTCATAAGCTTCAAAGAGTTCCTTGGCAAAAAACAAACAAACAATCAAATTCATGCAAAGAGACAGTACTTATGGTTATGACACCTCTTCTTTATAATTTCTCCAGTTTGCTGTGGCATGCTCAATATCAGCTTCTGGACCAAAACCTGAATAAAGGTGACTCAATCCTGCCTTATCAGTGCTCAGAGTTGATCAGTTTGTGAGCTTTTTGACTGTCCAGCCACTTCCAGTGATCGAGGAACAATTTGTTGACATTCTGTGAACCTGTACTTAGTGATAACTAAGTTGCTGAGAGAGCATCAAACTAACATTTTGGACCCATACCTAAGAGAATCTTTAAAAAACAGGTGAACAAGCAAAACGTATGAAATGCAAATGATTGTTCTTCACTTAGAAACATGTAAAAATAATTAAATGAAAACTGAACCAGTACAGTATATAAAACACAAAGTTTTTGCCACTATCAAAACTTGACTGTGGCTAACCAGAAGGTACGCACTATCATTTAAATTATATGTCATCTCTCAGTGTAGTGTGGTATTTGATGTATATTGCACATGACACACCAGATTCAGGATTAACAATATCTGTAAACGTCTCATTTTATCACAGAAAGACAGAAGCTGTGGAACTTACGAAAAAGCAAATGCCACCAGTGCCCCACTGACCACTATGAAGTCCAGGATGTTCCACAGGTCTCTGAAGTAGGATCCAGGATGAAGCAATAGCCCCAGGTCTACCATCTAAACCAAGAACAGGTATTTTATGTTCTTTTGCTTATTTTGTTTATTTAACTTAAAATTACCTGTTAAAATCAACTGTTATAAGGACTTTCTTCTGTTTATACTTTTGCTCATAATGATTATACACTATTACAATGGTAATAGTGTATGACAAAAAATAAAAAATAACAAAAAATGTTAGAGACAGCAGTGTAATCACTCTCGCTGGCAGAAGAGTAAGACAAAAGTCATGAACTGCAGATTTAAATGAACATTGAAATGCAATTAAATCTGGTGTTAAATTTCTCACTGACAGAACACTGTCAGATTTAAATACTGTGGATTATAAATATAAGAACCGTAATGCAGCAGATATACTGAGTGAACTGCACTGGTCACAGTGAGGTACATTCCTGCCTCAGTATCGTATTATAGTATTACTTATTTGGTTTCTGCAAGTAAAAACTGAAATGAGTCACCAGTTTGCTTCTGATAAAATATAATGAAAACACATACAAAAGTACAGTGAACAGTAGTGAATTTCAAAGGGTATTAGTGTTTACCTTGATCACCATTTCAAAAGTGAAAACACCAGTAAAGGCATAGTCCAGATATTTGAGCACCTGTAAAAAGACTTGATTAATACTGACAAAGACAACAAAGTAGAAAAGAAACTGTAGATACTATTCTGAAATAGTTCTACTTGCGTAATAATCCAGTCTATCATAGATGTGTGGTCCCATTTTTAGGCACCACACACAGACAAAAAAAATATATAAATGTATATAAAAAACCTGACTCAGGCAGAAGAAAAGATAAGAAAATATACTTCTCTCAGTTCTGTATGAGTACAGTGGGTATTGTATGTAGTTTTATTACTGTGTACTGTGTGTCTCACATTGTTGCGGGGTGCATTAGTCCAGACAGGGTCCTCTGCTGCCAGAGCAATACTGCTCATCGCAATGACAACCAGGATGGACATCTCAAAATAACGCAGAGTCACAATATAGTGACACAACCGCCTCACCCTGAGGAAAAAGAGGCCAAGAAAAAAGAAGTAAGTACCTGCTGTTGCTTCACTGTTCTTGTCCCTTCCCACACTCCAGCAGTGTTAAAATGCTATATACAACTGGTGCCTGTCAGCACTCATCGGTACCATGAGATTGGCTTTTAGTAAGACATAAAATATGTTCTTTTTTACAGATATGAAATAAAATACCACCCAAGAGCTACACTGGCTAACATTCACAGGATGTTATGATGGCTCAGTGTGGTAGCACCTTATAATCATATGGAGGGAGGAAGCAGAGCTCAGAACTCACGGATTGGTCTGTCCAAAGATGAACATTGAACTGTAAGGCAGGATGGGTTTAGGCCCACTTGGGCCTAGATCCTCCAGGGTCTTCTCATTTATGGGCACTGTTTCACAATCAATACTGTTCACTGCAAAGAAAGATCATCAGACCGTGATAATGCTCATTAGTGGCACTGAATATCATCATCATCAAGATCACTATTTCTGTCATATAATGAATTTCTCAGAGCAGCATTGAAAAATGAATACAATGTCTTCCAGCACCAGCACGAGCGAGTGAATTATCTTCCATGGGTTAGAGCAGGCGGCACTGAAGGAACCCTGAAAATGCTGGCTAAAGACAAATGTAAATTCTGCAAAAATATATAATTCATGTTGGCAAGAATGTCAATCGCAGGCAAGTAAAATTAACATTGAATCAGTGTGCTACAACAATGCCGGACTCTAGAGCAGGGCGATATGACCATTTTCTTATCATTGCCCGACATTATACCGGTATTACCGTGAACGGTATGATATGGCCCAGCCCTACCGGACTCTGCAGTTTTCTCTGGTCCCCACTCAAACTGGACCATGTGTGAGATATTTGGCATGTTCTCCCAAAATTGCTGACTGTCTGAGTGGTGTCTAAAAACAATTTGAGCTTTATTGATGATTGGAAACGTCTCTCTGGAAAACCTGGTCCAGAGAGACTTTTCTCTGGACCAGGTTTTCCAGAGAAAAGGATTAGGAAGGATGTAATCCTTCCTAATCCTTAGGAAGAATTACATCCATTTCACTTTGGATGTAGCAGCCTGCCCTCCCAAAAAAACAACAACAACAACAACAAAACAACAAAACAAAAAAATAACAAATATCACATAACAAAAAAAAGAAGACTGTACAGAGTTGGGACCAGGAAGCAGAGTTGCAGAGTTACACACACCTCTCTGCAGCTTCTCTCCTCTTGTTACTACATTTAACAAACCATGTTATCAACTCCATACCCATAGACACTATCTGCTCACAGGCCACCAAAAACAAACCAAACATCAGCAAAAAAATAAATGATTTAAACATTTAAAAATAATCACAAAAAAGTAACAATATAGTATTCAAAACTGCAATGAAAAAAAAAACTGTTGTGGATTAATAAACATCAGATATCTCTCTTCTAAGTCCATGTTAGTAAATTAATTAATAATTCATCAACATATTGATTTACTCTGCTTTACATAAACCTGGTTACAGCAGAATGATTATGTTAGTTTAAATGAATTAACACGCCTGACTAATACTAACTGATAGCACAGGCTGGGGTGAGGGAGTGACAGCAATCTCCACCACTCCACCTTAACCATACATCCAGAGTTTTAATTCATTTTTAAAGTCTGACACTTAGCCTCGTGCATCCTGACTGGAAAACTCAAAAATCTGTTTTTAGTTGTTGTCTATCTATCGTCCGCCTGGTCCTCACTCAGAGTTCCTATCTGATTCTATCTGATTTCTATCTGTCTTTCTCCAGCTGATCTTCAGTAATTGCTTCCTACAACTCAAAGATGTCATGCCATTGCGACATATATCTTAATTTTAAATATGATCAACCTATATCTATTAATGGGCTACGTACCAAAGTAACTCAACCATTACTTAAAAGGCCATCACTTTAACCAGCTAGGGGCCAATTTCCAACCTTCCTTTTAATCTCAAAAAATCTTTAGAGAAATTGTTTATTTGAAGAGTTTCACTCAGGTTTCAGAATTCATCACAGTACAAAAAAGCATTAGTAGGGGTTATAAATGATCTTCTCATGGCCTCTGGCAGTGGTATGTCTCTGTGCTTGTCCCACTGCTCAGTGCAGCATTTGATACTGTTGACCACAATATTTTGTTACAGAAATTAGAGAATGCCGTAGAAATTAAAGGCTGCAGTGGTGTCAGTCATATGTAACAGGCTCAGAATTTTTCATTTAAATATATAGTCCTCTTCAAGCATTAAGTTTATTTCTGGAGTTACACAGGGTTCCATGCTAGGACCAATATAGTTTGCATTATGCATGCTTCCCTTAGGGAGTATCATTAGAAAGTATATACACACACTGCTTCTATGCAGATGATACCCAATTTTATTTTTCTTTCTTAGGTGCACCAGCACAAAAGTTAGGTGCACCCAAATTTTTCAACCACATCACTTAACAACGCAACTTTACATGTTCACTTTTTTTTAAAAACATTGCTGTCCATACTGACAATATTGATTTGAAAATGATTAACTAACAGTCTTGTCAATACAACGTTCTTTATTTGGAGCACATTTCTACAAGGAAGATAAGTTACCGTATTTTTTGGACCATAAGACACACCAGATTATGAACTTTAGTCAACTCATTCTTCTTGCTTCCTCCACTTCTATACCATTGATTCATTAATGTTGAATTCTCTCGCAGCTGCTCTATTCTCATGTTCTATTGAGTGAACGATAAGAGTTTGAAATCCGCTTTGTAAGCATGTCTCTTAACAGGTGCCATTTTTGGGGTGCACAATACACACAATATGGTAATATTATGTTGAAGCACAGTGCATATTAATCTGCGATGCTCCTGACTACAGTAGCCATAATGCTCCAACAATCCATCAAGCGGTTCGGCTTCGTAGCTTACCAAAGTTGTACTTAAACATTTTGACAGATTTTTGAGCACCGTGTACCACATAAAATCAGTTTGCGGTCAGTAAGCACAGTAGAATTCATACATAAGGCACACTTTTGAGGAAATGAAAGGATTTTAAGTGTGCCTTATAGTCCAAAAAATACGGTACTGAAAAAGTTCTTGTGGTAAAGTTTTGCACTGAGCTGAAATTTAAAGTAAAAATATCTCAAGATACACTCGAATGTCTGGTCGCACCGGTGCGACCTAGGATTTTTTTGGCGGAACATTTGCACATTTGCGGAATGTGAAGGTGTCGCCATGCACAATTGAATTATTGTAGGAATTCCCTACGTCATTTCCCCTTTCTACGCGTCTGTGCAGACACATGTGCGTGACACACAAATCGATTGAACAGCAACAGCACAGAGTCGGTGCTGTGGTGATTCAGCGGCGCCTACAGCTACTCTAAGCAGCACTTTCATGATTGGTATAGGGGCATAAAGCTGTCTGCTGTTGGCCATACAGAGACTTTCAGAGTTGCAGTGACTTTTTCTTTTTGCTCGAACAGCTGGTCGCAGCGGTGCAACGTAGGATTTTTTTTTTTTGACGAACCATTGAGAAATTAGGTTGTATTTCCGACCAAATTGGTCGCACTCTAGAGCCCTGTATAGTGTCATATCAATCGTAGAGCACTCCACTCTTGGCCTGCTGCCTTATATGTGGTTTTTAGGTTATTTAAAGATAGAATGGAAGGCAGAGCCTTCAGTTTTTAGGCCCCTCTTCTCTGGAACCAGCTCCTAGCTTGGCTTCAGGTGACAGAAACTCTTTCTACTTTGATGATTAGGCTTAAAACTTTACTTTTTGAAAAAGCTTGTAGTTATTAGATTACCCTAAACCCTCCCTTAGTTATACTGCAATAGGCCTAAGCTGCTGGGGACTTTCCACGATGCACTGAGCATTTCTTCTTAATTCACCTCTTTTCATTTGAACTGTTTTTATACACAACTTTGCATTTAATCATTAGTTTATACTATTCTCTGGCTCCCCTCCACTGTGTGTCTTTTGTCTGTCTCCCTCCCCTCACTTCTCCATCCATTTGTCGCAGATGGCTGTCCCTATCTGAGAATAGTTCTATTGGAGTTTTTTTTTTTGTAAGGTTAGTGAAAGATGCCCAACGGATTTACTCTAACAAATCCCGGCCTTGCCGTATTGGTCTATTTGATTCACCTTTGCTTTTATTGTTTATTTTATTTTATTTTCACTTGCTACACACGAGACAGACATGACTGGGGGAAAGAGAAGGGAGAAAGAAAGAGGGAAAGAAAAACAGCGGGGAAGAGGAACGGTGATAAAGGGCAAAAAACAAAAACCAACAAAACAAACAGACAAAAAATACATCACCTGGATCACCTGTTGAGAAAGAACAAAGAGAAAACAAGCAAAAAAAAGAGAGCAATATAATAAACAACATCATCGCGATGATCTATGTGAATATAACAGTAAATACTAAATATTGAATATTATTGTGCAGCATGTAGGATCGACAGCGCACAGTGTGCTTTGAGGTAGGAGCCAAAAAGGGTGTAGTTTGTGTGTGTGATCACCCGTGTGTACACCTGTGAGCATGAGCGCGCTTGTATTTAAAAGGTTCCTTCATGTAATGATCTGCTAGAGGGTGTGGGGGGCCATAGCCCCGTCCTCCAGGGCATCAAGCAGGTATGGAGGAGATCCAGGCTCCAGACATCCAGAGGCCCTCAGAGCACAAGAGACCAAGGAAGACCAATGTAGGGGCAACCGTGCCACTCTCCCAGAAAGAGCTGAGTAGAGCCCCAGATGAGGAGTCACTCAGCAGCCACGGAGCAGAAGCCAGGGGGGGTTGCAGTGACGGGCTCGTGAGCTCCGCCGGCAGCCAGCTGTGCCAGAGTGGCCAAGCCCCAGGCCTAGAGACCAAGGGCACCCCACCCCCGAAGGGGCCCGAGCGAGCCCCAGGCTCCAAGCCCCAACAAGCAGCCACCAGGAGTGAGCCGGTGCGTACCTGGACGCCCATCCCCGGACACAAAGAACCACCAATGCAATGTCTGAGGGCGTCTGCCACTGGCAGGGGGAGTGGTGGGGGGAGATAGGCCTCTATACCTTGGAGGGCTTGAGATGTCCCTCAGCTTCTGTATGTTATTGTAGGATCTATCCCCCTACAATATAAAACTCCTTGAGGTAACACTTGTTGTGATTTGGCTCTATATAAATAAAAGCGAACTGAATTTAAAGTTGAGTTTCTTTTTATTGTGTTCATATGATACCAAGTGTACTGCGTATCACACTATTTTAGAGTTCTTCACTAAAACAAAAAGAAATCAGCTAAATACCCACATTAATTTATTTGTTAACATTTCAGATTTCTTTTCATTTTCTGGCTTATTTCTTGTCTCTTTAATACTCAAAATCAGTGACAAGAGTTAAGAAAGAATCTGTAGCTAATATCCTTCAACTGTGAAAACTAAACCATTTCATTGTGGGCTCCTCCTGTGCAACAAAACTACTTCCAAGAGAGCTTCAAGCCATAAAGAACCAGAGCTAATATTAATTTCAAAGACACAACCCCTGGAAGAGCTACATCTGACAGGGACTTTTGTTTAGTTTCCTGGGGATTTTGTGGTATTTTTAATACCAGATTCAAAAGCCCACAAAGAACCATACAAAAATTAGCATTGGTAACAACTGAACTAAACTTAATCATATATATGTTAATAGGGTAGGTACTGACTTTGTATTAGCGTGGTCTCTCCAGGTGGGGAGGTGATAGTCACAGGAGGAATCTGGATGGAGGTTTGCCCAGTTCGTCTGACATTCCTCTGGTTATCTGAGTCTTCTATATGGTCAGGAGGCCAGCTAGTGCCCCCAGAGCCTTGCTGGGGGGTGATAGCCAAGGACTCACCCTCTGAATCGCCAAACCTGTGCCAAAAGAAGAGATATAATCTTAGTTCCTCTACTGTGTACTGTGTAATGTTGTGACTTCTGCAGGAATTTTTCCTTGTTCTGGTTGAGACTCAAGGAAACTCTGGTTCACACATTATGCCTATAACTAGGCATAATGTGTCCATGTAATTCATCTTTATTACTGAGAAAAGGGGGTGTCTGCCTTTTTATTATTTTTTCCCACAATAGAATAGAACACCTCTTTATTGAATTATTTTAAATTATGGGTGCTCCATGCCAACTGTGCAGAAATAAAATATAAATAGTAAGACAGCAGGAATTAATAATGAACAGGAGAAATATATAAAACTAAGGGGAATATATACAAACTAGAAGAATATATTTAAAACAAGAGAGACGTACATTGGAGAACAAAGTGCTTGGAAGTAGTGCAAAGAACTTGGTCTAACTAGAGTCTGTGTGTGGGTGGCTAGAGTGATGAGGGTTACTCAGACCATGGCTCAAATTGGTGAGGTGAGTTGTCAGGGGCAGAGTGAGATGAGTGGTCAGGGGCAGAGTGTGAGCAGATAGTGTTTGTTATCAGTCCGAATTGCCCAGGGAAGAAGCAGGTTGTGAGTCTGGAAGTGTGGGACTTCTGCCGGCCAGAGGGCAGCGGGTTAAACAAATGGTCCTGTTTTTTTTTTTTTTGATACAGGAAGATCCGGTGATGGCCTCCAGGGGTAGCAGAGGGTAGCCAATTTTTGGGGCAGTGTTAATTACCCTCATTTTCATTGTAGATAAGAAATGTTATAAATTTATTGTTGAACACTTATAGGTAACCTCCTTGGGCTCAAATTCCAAGCTCCAGTCTTTTTATAGTGTTACTGTCAGTGTCACTGTGTAGCTGAAATCAAATAGTGAACAGAACAACAGTATTACCATATATAACCATAGTTTTTACCTCTGACTATGGGTCTTCTCTCTGTCGTTAGACTCAGTGGAGTGTCCCCTGGATCCGTGAATGCGATGCCTTCTTCTCTCTCCACTGGCACCACTGCCTCCTCTGGAATTCCTATCTCCATTCCTGTTAGACAAATGTCCATCTTTGTGGCGAGATCTTCGCTCTCCCCTCCCTCCACTAGTCACTGTCCCGTTGCCACCTCGGGACTGCCGGTGTGAATGATGATGGTGGTGATCTCTCTCGCCTACGTTCCCCCAACCTCCACTGTCATCCACTGCACACTGATGGCGGTGCTTCCTGCCTCCTTCCCGGCTGTGGGACCTCTCACTCTTCCCCCGTTTGTCCCGGCTGCTGTCATGGTCTTTGGAGCGGCTGTGATGGATGTGATGCCTCCCATCTTTAGTGCTATCACCATTATCATTGGTTTCCTGTTTTCGTTCTCTGTCTCGGTGGTAGTGGTGATGGCGGGGCTGGTGAGGCACAGAGGGAGGTGGGTCCGTGGCAGTGTCAGCCTCCTCTGGCAAGCAAGTCTTCTTGTGGTAGTGCTGGTTGCTGCCATCGTGGGGCTCAACAACCAACGGCCGGTCAAGGTGAGTCTTCATGTCTGGCCGCATGTGTAGGGCTGACGATATGTGCAGTCGCTCTTCTGAAGTTAGCTCACTGTACAGCGCCTCACAGCTTGCACGGTTCTGTTTTCTCAGTTGGCTGGCCCTTTGTTCCCACACCGACATCGTCTTCACTGACCTCTGCTGCTCCTTACTAGAGAATGGAAAAAGAAGACAAATATAACCACTGTAACATTAATTTTACAATCTAAAATAGTGGATATATTCTGAATCATCAACATCAACTTTTAAGCCAATGCAATAGTCACAATAATCTGTAAGTTCAGCAAATGATAAAACCAATTCCAATGGACAGGTAGAGTATCCATTGTGACAAATTCAGTATGTATGCATTTTATAATTCATAGCACATAAAATTAGCTGTATACGCTATTCAGTGTTGGGAAGGTTACTTTTAAAATGTATTACACTACAGATTACAGAATACATGCACCAAAATGTATTTTATAACGTATTCCGTTACGTTACTCAATGAGAGTAAAGTATTCTGAATACTTTGGATTACTTAATATATTGTCATGCTTTTTTACAACTACATGAATGTACTATTGCTGTGTGACTTTTTACTATTACTGAAGGTTACTTGCCATACCAATACCAACTAGATTTTTAAATGTTAATATAAAACTATTCCGCGCGTATATAAAACAGGTCCGCCGCTCTGAACCGTAGTAAAGGGACCTCTGGCTAATACGTCGGGTTCATGTCGGGCTCGTAGCCGAAAACTAGCTTTACTTTGTTGTCTGGGTCAACTTTGCTAGCGAGAGACAGAGAGAGGCGTTGAAAAGCTGGAACTTATTGTTTTGGAAGAAAACACGAACATAGTGTACAGTCGAGTCTTAATTGCTTACTTAAAACTGGGCTTGTCAGGCACTCTTTTTTGGCTGCAGCGGTAGATTACAGGAAAAAAAACGCCCTGTAATCTATTTATTTCAACAAAGTAACTGTCGTGGGTTTAGGAGTAAATCTTTGGATGAAAGGAAAGCTTATCTTAAAGAGAATAATATTTGCTTTACGTGCTGCGCTTCATTCACTCATCTAGCGAAAGACTGCCACAAAAACGTTCAGTGCAGAGAGTGCAAGAGTGAGAACCACCCTACTGCGCTACACCCAGGGCCAGCCCCCTGGATATCAGAGACTCCTGTAACCACAAGAGAGCAAGGCGGGGAGCAAGGAGAAGAATCTCCTCAAGCTGTCACAGCAAAATGCACAGACATTTGTGGGACTACCGTCAGAGCAAAGTCGTGCTCCAAAATCTGTCTTGTCAGAGTTTATCCAGCTGGCCAGAGGGAGAAAGCTGTTAAGGTGTACATTGTTCTCGACGAGCAGAGCAATAAGTCCTTGGCAAGAACAGAGTTTTTTGAGCTCTTTGGAGTTACAGAGGGCACGGCAGCATATACCTTGAAGACCTGCTCAGGAGTTATTGAAACAACAGGGCGCCGAGCCAACAATTTCATCATGGAGTCATTAGATGGTAAGACTCACATTCCACTTCCCACCTTAATCGAATGTGACATGCTCCCTGATGATAAGTCTGACATCCCCACACCTGAGATCGTCAGACATTATCCACATTTCAAGCGGGTTGTGGATAAAATCCCGGCTATAGATCCATCAGCAAGCATCCTGATCTTGCTCGGTCGAGATGTACCACAGGCACACAAGACTGATGCAGTGGGCCCCACGATGCCCCCTACGCCCAGTATCTCGACTTGGGATGGGTGACTGTGGGAGAGGTTTGTCTCGGAAGAGCCCACAAACCAGAGTTTGTAAACGTCTATCAGTGCAACGTGCTGAGTAACGGTCGTACATCTCTGTTCGACCCTTGCACTAACAGTCTACTTATCAAAGAGAAGCTTGACACTCCAGAGCAGCATCGTCAGTTTCCAGGAGCTAACGCATCCGAAATCCTGTTTGATGGGAAAGATAGCCTTGGTAAAGAGGTCTTCCAGCAAATGCCACGCGACAACAAGCCTGCTATGTCTGTGGAAGACAAAGTCTTTCTGGAAATAATGGACAACGAGGTCTTCATGGACGACTCGAATAGTTGGGTGGCACACTACCCTTCAGGCAACCAAGGCGCAAACTCCCTAACAACTGAGCCCAAGCAGTCAAGCGTCTTTTGACATTATGGCACATGCTGGAGAAGAAGCCAGACATGAAAGAACACATGATTGCCTTCATGCGGAAGATCTTTGAGGCAGGTCATGCTGAACCAGTACCACCAACCACTGGTGAACAAGAGTGCTGGTATTTGCCAATCTTCGGAGTGTATCATCCGCGCAAACCAGGTCAAGTACGGGCAGTGTTCGACAGCACTAAGCATGATGGTGTCTCACTGAATGACATCCTGCTGAGTGGCCCTGACTTGAATAATTCACTTTTAGGAGTCCTCATCCGCTTCCGCAAGGAACCTGTAGCAGTGGCAGCAGACATAGAACAGACGTTCTATTGCTTCAAAGTCCGCCATGATCACCGAGACTTCTTACGTTTCCCCTGGACCGAGGACAATGACCCCACCAAGCGCATCAGGGAGTATAGGATGACCGTGCACGTATTCGGCAACAGCCCCTCTCCCGCTGTTGCCATATACGGCTTGAGAAGAGCAGCTCTGCAAGGACAGGAAGACCACAGTGCAGAGGCAAAACAGTTTGTTCTAAAGAACTTCTACGTGGACAGTGGTCTTGCTTCCTTCCCCACCGATGACAACGCCATCTGAGTCCTGAAGGAAACCAAGGAGATGTTGGCTGATTCCAACATACGGCTACATAAGATAGCCTCCAACCACGACGTAGTAGTGGAGGCGTTTCCACCTGAGGAACGTGCTAAAGAGCTGAAAGACCTAGAGCTAGAGAATGATAGTGATGGCTCGCCGCATTTTGGATAGTATGTTGCTCAAGATGCATTCCCCTAGTCTTTCACACGAAGTGCTCACCATGCTGATGGCAGAGGTCACAGCCATCATGAATGCCCGGCCAATAGTCCCTGTGTCTTCCGATCCAGACATGCCAACCATACTCACCCCTGCTATGCTTTTAACACAAAAGGTGGACTCCGTGTCTGCTCCTTTGGAAGACATTGACCTCAAGGATCTCTACCGAAGTCAGTGGAAGCAAGTTCAAAGCCTTGCAGATTCATTCTGGAAAAGATGGAGTCAAGAGTTCCTGACGACACTCCAGCCGAGAAGGAAATGGCAAGCAGAACAAGCCAGCCTGCAAGTTGGAGATGTTGTGCTCCTAAAGGACAAAGAGGTTAAACGAAATCAGTGGCCCACAGGACTTGTGGTAAATACCTTTCCGGGTCAAGACAGCAGGGTCCGGAAAGTGGAGGTGAGAGTTGTTCAAGGAGGCACCCCCAGGGTGTATTCGAGACCCACCACCGAAGTTGTGTTGTTACTCAGAGGGACATAGTGGTATAGTACTCTATACCAGGCAGGGAGTGTGCTGCCCCTTTAAGGCAGGCATGATAATTTGGGTGTGTGTTTTTTGTACCAGCAGACTTGCCGTAGTACCTCACCAGGGAAAAACAGTCCTTTAGCCAAACTGTTGTCTGTTCCACTTTTCGTTTACTTTTTCTTGCTGAGCCTGAGAGAGCACATGCCTGTAAGTAGTTGCTATCTGTTTTGTAAGCTTTCCAGCGTTAGTTTTGTGTAACAGTTTAGAGCTTTGTGTGAAAAACGGCCGCGATGCTAACACGTTAGCCCGTCTATGGGATTTCCTGTGTAATGTTAGCATTAAGCTAATAGCTAAATGCGTGGGCCTAATAACCAGTGAAGGGGTCTAGATATGCTTGTGTTTATGTGTTATATACATTGTAATGTATGGCTTAATGTTTGATGTTGTAAAGAAAATGCAATTACAGCAGAAATGTAATATTTTATTTTTGTTTCCGTACCAGTTTTACAGTGCTTCTACAGTAAACATCTAAAACGTATCCGCTGACTCCTGGATGTTTATTGTGGACATGTTAGCTATCTGCCAAGCTAGAAACCAGCTTCACACCCTAGTGAGGGCAGAATAGTAACTATATTCTGAATATCACCGTTTAAAACGGTAACTGTAACGGCATACAGTTACTCATATTTTGTATTTTAAATACGTAACGCCGGTACATGTATTTCGTTACTCCCCAACACTGACTCTAGTTTACATCATGGCACACAGAGTACCTACATGCAAAATGATTTACTGTATGACCAAGGTGCAATGGAGCTTTCAACAACAAGCTAAATTTATCACAGTATACTGTGGAGACAACTCATTCATGAATATGCCTCAACAAAGGCCAAGCATGGCTACATTACCATGCTTTGACACACTATGATTTGTTGTCAATTTGTGTTTAATACAAGACTTTGAAATGGCTGGAAGCATACACTGTTCAAAGTGTATGACCTACACTGAACCATTTAGATTTCAATAATGGGAAATTATATATTTCAGTGTCATTAATGTCAGGAAGCCAATCTGATCACAGCACAGTTAAGGACAAACTTTATCCCAGGTTTTTAATATGCCATCATCCTGCAAGTTTATTCCTTGTGCTCAACACATTGCACTACACTCCTGTTAAGAGGTGGATGGAAAACATGGAACTGGACTTGTTGGATGAACAGAAAGCCTGCAACATAGTATGCATGATGAGAATGCAGGGCAGCTGTTTTACTTAAGTATTCTTGCTTTCAGAATGTCAATGATGACACTATGATCATGTATGCATGTAACTGGCACTGTCATCCACCTTGTTCACAGACAAGTGGGTTTTTACCTCAGGTAGTGATGGACTGGGGTGCAGACATAACTCCTACAAACACATAAAGGGAGCAACATTGAAATACACAGAGGGAGAGAAGGAATTTCAAATGGACAGAAAAGGCAAAAGCACAGAGAAGGCAAATTAGCTTTAGGGAAACCCATAGGAGGAGGAACATGTAGATCAAATACACTAAATTGTACAAGGAGAATGTTTTTCCTAAACAGAGAGTGTTCAGAGAGTGCACAAAAAAACTTGGAAGAATTAGAAGTCATCAACATTTGGGCCATATATACTTACAATACATAGCTTTTTGTTAGACCATAATGCTAAATTATAAAGTATAGATAATATATGGATTAGAAATCTACCCTCTGGTTCTATAACTGTGTTGAGTACTGTGAAATAATATTTTATTGTGTTAAAATTGCTACCCCCCCCCCCCCCCCCCCCCTTTGTCTAGAGTTATAGCAGGCTGAGAACACATTAGAAAACTCAGACCTGTCACAGCTACAAATTAACTTAAAACACCTATGAGTCTCTTGTACTAAAACAACATCTGCCTTTAGTTTTTTAAGCTGGTTAAATATCTTTAACGTCTTCTCTCTGGAGCCAGCTCCATGCACATGCCATGTGCATGCCATGTGACAAACCTTAGTGTGTGTTGTGTGTGTTTGATAACAATTCTACATGCAGCTGATAACAAAGTGCTCCAACCTGTGGTCCAAACTTTTTCCATTTCCTAGTGGAAAGACACTTTCTATTTTGTTAATTATGTTCACTAAAAGTAAATTGATTTGGATTTAGTAACTAACTTTAACAGTTAGTTTCTCATTCATTTTTCATTTGTTCCTTGGTAACTAATCATAAATCATTTACCTAATTGTAAAGTGTAACTGTAAAGAAACCTAAATTGTTTCACTCTTACAAGCAGGGAGGCACCCGCTCACTGGGCAGACATCAGCCAACATTTTCCTTGTTTACTGCCACTTGCCAATAAGGAAATGATATCCACTGATGTTAGTGGCCATACATCTCATTGAGAAAAACAAAACAAACAAAAAAGGGTATGGACATCAGTTATTGGCCAAACTGTTATTTTCAACAAGAATGTGTCAGTAAGTCAATATTGGCTAAGCAGAGCAACACTGGCATACCATATGTTATCCACTATGCAACAAATGTGAAAACAATGCAGAAAAGATGCTTAAGATAATTTAGAAGATAAAACAGCAGCTCTGATTCACGCTTCTGTTCTCAAAACAGTTTGATGAAATTTGCTGCAGAGTGCAAATCACAGCTGAGCGAACTGTGTGAAATAACAGAATATCTGTTTATCTTCTAGTCAGAACTAACTATTGACTACTGATAAAAATCACTATCAGCCACAAATATCTGCTTTCAATTTCTGCCATAATGGCCATGGTTTCATAGTCTGGGAATGGGTAATGAACACACTTGTGTCTTTCAGCTGTTCAGACTTACAGTATTTGCATTCTAAGTTCTGTCTAAGTTAATATAAGGCCGGGATAACAGGTCCTCTTGATTGCTGACAAAACGTTGATAGTAGAGGTACAAAAAGTACAAAAATACACTCAAAGACAGAAAGTAAAAAGTAGCAGTTTGAAGGACATTAATACCAGCTGTTCTTTTGCAAAGTTAACTTATATAGCATGATCAAACATGGGGACACAAACTTTTTTGGCTTTGCCTCCACACCTAAAAAGAAAAAATAATACTATATTCAATGGTTAAAGGAGGTGGGGAACCCTAAGATCAGTCCATGAACACCACAGCCACTGGGCACCAGTCCATTCAAGTACTTTACTATAAATTCACCACAGTTGGGCAACCTAACCTGTTTATCCTACACTAAACTGCGGGGGATTTTCATGCAACTTTTGAATGACAAAGTTAGTATACTTAAGTTTGTTTTGCAGAACATTTCAATACGAAAAAGTAAAAAAAGGTAGCAACCTTCACATCATATATAGATCAAATATCTGATTTAACAAGTAAGGACATTACATGTGCTTTAAATTTCCAGTTCACTGAATAGCACTGAGCAGTCCTTAACTTTAAATGTGACCTACTGTCCTGACCTTCCTCTCCTGCCCTGTCTTTCTTACAACTTTCGCCATCTTTGAGTGGCAATATCTTGCACCCTCCCTGGGAAATACAGCAGCTGTATCTTCAGCAAGTATCTTCAAAATGTTTTAATTTAAATTACCCACCACCTAAAAATGTTATTCCCTTTGTACTCTCTACCTAAATGCCGAAGTAATGCAACCACAACTTATGGAGATCTGCATGAAAAACAGTTGAAAAGTGATTTTTTTTTGTTGTTGTTTTGATGTGTTTTTGTATGTCTAATGTGTTTGCTTATATTGGTGAACGGGCTGTAGTCGACTGGATTTATGAAGGGGTTACATATAAAATAAAGAAACTATTTGCTTTGCAAGCATCATAATGACTGACTCATTGTGGATTATTGTGCCTGCATTAAAATCAATCCAATCCAGAAAACAAATGTGTGAAGCCTGTACTAACACTGCATTATTTTGGTCAGTCTTCTCCTTTATCCACTCTGATCAGTTTTGAATTTCTAATTTGCACTGCTCTTGGTAGAATGCTGGTCATTACTGAAATAAACTGGTTACAACTTTGTTTAAAAGTCTGAACTCTGCGTACCCATCATCAGTGTACCTGACATGGGTAACTTGCAGATCTGTAGAAGTACTATTAATAACATATTCAGGTGCTGGAGCAACACAAGCAACCATCTATAAAAGGTCTTGAAGAACTCCCTTCATTTAGCAAGACAAAACACAAATAACTTTGTATTAAAATAATTCAGGTGCTTAAATATCTGGACTGCAATCACCCACTTAAATCATGCAGAATTATATTCACAACAAAAACAACAAAAAACCACTACATCTTTAATAATAATAATGATAATTTGATATTTTAAAAGTTGTGATTAAAAGCTATCATTGTTCATACGTGTCATTTATTATCTTTCTACTATTTAAATTCAATAACTAAATATCAGGTTTAAATAATTTCTAAACCACTGTACCTTTACATTTTACACTATGCCCCAACATACACTGAACAATAAAATAACCAGCTTGGAAAATGAGTCAAACCTGCAGTTATACATCCACATACATGGTTCAGGCAGTTATAAGCAGGAAATCTAAACTGTACAGAAGAGGTAGGGCAGACAATGAAAAGAAATCAGCAAAAGATGATGATAATAAAGAGTTAAGAGCTGACAGTCACTCACGACACTTGTAGATTACAAAAAAATCAGTAAAAAATACACACGCAATTTTACTGACACATACAACTCTGTCACAAGGTATGAGTGATAAGAGCCCCCATGTCATTTTAGGCACAAAATAGAATGACAAAAAGTTTTACCTGATAAAAGTACAGTGTTTAACGTCAACAGGAGAGGGATGTGGGAACGTTAAGTTGTAAAAATAACTCACAGTGAGCTAATGCTGCAGATGGACAAGCTGCTAGAGTGCACATTACTTCAACTGCATGTTAGAAAACTGCACATGCACAAAAAAAAAAGGGGGAACGTGGGGAAAACATATAGCATGAAGTCAGAGAAACAGCCAGACAACATTCAATTATTATCTGTCTACTCTGTCTATAAGTATCCTATCAAATGAGAATGAAATGAGGACCCAAAATCCAAAACAAAATTGTCACTTAACCAGAAAAAAATGGGCCAACAGGCATATGTTAACTGAGATAATAAAACATAAGCATTTCAGTGTAACTAGTGATGTGAAAAGAAGAAATTTTTTTTCTCGACATTTGTCAGGTTAAGTTGCTGTGGATAACAGAATAAATACATGGGCAGAGCATTTTGGCATCAGCTCTAGGATCACACATTTATAATATGCCCTGCCTATATCCATGAGACCTCATGAATATACGCAGCAAACCTTTACTCTGCCTGTTGCATCCTGTGTTTTAGGTTCTCTTTTCTGAGATGTTGCAGAAATAAGACAACCTTGAGATTTCGTCTTGATGCATGCTCGATCATCCAGGTAAGTAAATCTCCAAAAGTTGATTTTGTTCATCTGGACGTAGCATTTTCAGTGGGAGAAACGTTTCTGCATTTGCCATCTTACAATGTTGTGATTGCAACCATTCCCCAACTCTCTGTGAATTGATCAGTGGTTGTTGATCAATGGTCATGAGAATTTGCATAGTAATGATGAAGGAACTGACCTCCCAGCCCATTGTTCCTTCAGTGGGCTGGTTTCAGTCATTATGCAAATGTACTGTTTATAAGATTGGGGAAACCTGCAGTCAGCTGAGACTGAAGAAGTCACTTCGATGAGTGACGAAATGTTTCTCCCACTGAAAACGCTACGTCCACATGAACAGAATCAACTTTTGGAGACAACCTTGAGATTCAAATTCTCAAGTCAGATGTCCATTGACACTAACAGAGTCAAACCCTTAGAGGAGGTTTGGCAAAATTATACTTTATTCAGATGGGTGGTTTTCTTGATCATCTTGACATTTCCTAACTACATATAGGATAATGTGCAAAAAAGGAAGGGGAATCAATTAGGTTTTAATTAAGGTTCTACAATCCCCTATCCTGGTTGTTATTTACATGACAGTTTAAGAAACTGGTGTAATTGTTGGTTATTTCAGTGCATATTAATATATCTAATTAAAGAACATTCTGGCTGTGACTGCCATGATGCCTCCATCCTACTTGGCTGTCTACTCCAGGTTTTGTTTTCTGTCTGTTTTTCTCTTAGTATTTAATGTTTCTCCTTCTTGTCTCTCTGTGCTTGTTTTTTATGTTTGTTTATATTTGTTGGCGAGATTCATCACATCTTGCTGAGGCTAAGGCTCTGTTTTTGTTGGACCTGCCAATCAGCTCTGACAGAACAATACAACTACAAAAATGGACTGAGCAGACTCTTGTGAGCTGTGCTTTCACTTCAAAGGAAGTGGAGTGGCATGAGCGAATGCTCTGCCACATTATTGGTGAACCATGATCGCTGAAGAAATCGCAGAGGTGAAAGGTAGTAAAAAGGTATGGTTAATCCACCATTTTCCGCCTCTATCCCCTCACCTCCTCAGATCAGAGAACTGGCTGTCTCTACAACCTGTCTCCACTCCCGAGGTGTTCACGGGTGAGTTTAGCAAATGTGCTGGATTTCTTACACATAGAGTTCGCTAGTATTCAAACAAAAAAGGGCATATGAGTCAGATTGTTCCAAGATTGCTTTTTTGTGGAGATATTTTAAGACCAGGTGCTAAAATGGGCACAGGCTGTGCTAAAAGCTAGCCCCATTCTTTCTTTTGAAGATTTCATTCCTAAATTTCGGAATGTTTTTGAGTCTAACCCCGATGTTGGCTGCTCATCAAGGAAATTTAAGTGTGCCCAACTTCTCAACAGACTTTTCGATGTTGACTGAAGAAGTGGGCTGGTAGTAGAAGGCCCTCCATGGAGCACAGTTTAAATGATTATTTGAAACATGAACTAGCTGCCAAAGAACTGTCTTTCTTGTTGGATTTACTCATTGCAATGTGTAAAAAATGATGACCATGTCCGCAAACACAGGTGAAAATTTAACTTTCCCAGAATGCTCCTGGCTCTTATTTTCCCCCGCAGTAACAATGTCCCAATAATGTCCCTCTGTAAAGTATTTTAAGTCATGGCCCTTGATGGAAAAGGACCTCCCTGATATCACACAAGACTCAAGACTGTCTCACTCACTCTCTCTGGCAACCACACTGAAGATGTGAGCTTCTATGTGTTTGAAGCCCTTCTTACTCCTCTGGTCCTTGGTCATCCCTGGTTACGTAATCATAATCCAATGTGCAATGTTACTTTATTTATACCTGTAAGTAAGAGGATGTACTTCCTGAGGCAGCTGAAGAAATTCAACCTGCCAACACGGACGATGATGCAATTCTACACTGCAATCATCGAGTCCATCCTCACCTCCTCCATCACTGTGTGATACGCTGGAGCCACTATCAGGGACAAACAGAGACTGCAGCGTGTTGTGCGCTCTGCTGAGAAGGTGATTGGCTGCAGACTCCCATCTCTGCAGGACCTGTACACCTCCAGGACACTGGGGCGTGCAGCTCGGATCACAGCTGACCCTTCTCACCCTGGACACAGTCTGTTTGACCTGCTCCCCTCAGGCAGGCGGCTCCGGTCCATTCGCACCAGAATATCTCGCCATAAGAACAGTTTCTTCCCCTCTGCTGTTGGACTCATGAACAATAACCATATGACTGTTCCCACCACTAACACATGACCCTACACTGTGTTCACTGCATCATTCCATGTTTGGCACTGGTCACCACCTGCACTCATGTATATATCTATCTACTTAGCACTTTTAATTTTTATTTTTATGTTTATTTAAGCGTTATCTGACAGTATGTTTGCACTAAGTACTGCAGCAATTTCCTAATGTTGTAAACCTGCTCAACATTTGGCAATAAAACCCTTTCTGATTCTTTCTGATTCTGATTCTGAAATTTGCTTTACAGGAAAATGATAGCATTTGGCATCCCTTTGCGTCCCTTTAATTGGATAAAATTATATTTTGGGGTGCTGAAAAAAGCTTTGTTTCATGTTGACAATGTTTCTCCACAATGTAAGTGGAGGTGACCTCAAACCAGGCCCCATTAAGTACAAGCTGTAATTGATTGGCCTAACAATAAGAATCACAAGCAGTTGTGTTGCTTTGGTTTTTCTTTGGTTCATCCGTGACTTCAGCAAGCAAGTCCTCCCACTAATGCAACTTGCCTCTCCCAATCTTCTGTTCCAGTGGTCACCATTGGCTCAATGTGCCTTTGATCCTCTCAAGCAACGCTTCATATCTGTCCCCATCTTGTCTCAACCTGACCTCACGCAACAGTTCATTGTGGAGGTGGATGTGTTCGACTGCTGTGTGGAAGCTGTCCTATTGCAAAACAAAGAAGGTAAAAAGCGTCCCTGTGCCCTTTTCTCTTGTTCTCTCTTCCCAGCTAAACAGAATTATAATGTTAGATATCAAGAACTGCCGGCCAGCAAACTCGCCCTAGAGGAATGGAGGTGCTGGTTGAAAGGGTCAGGACATACATTCATCATGTGGACTGACCACATGAACCTTGCATACCCCCAGACAGCATAAAGGCTTACCGTATTTTCACGACCATAAGGCCACCTACCTGCAAGAAACAGGTAAAAGAAAAAGCAAAACACAAGGCCAGCCCACTGGCTGTCACAGCGCACATAAAAGTCTTAGATTTTCTTCAAAAAGTGCGGCGCGCCCTATAGTGCAGTGCGCCCTGTGTGTGTTGTAAGGAGGACGTAGTAGAGAACACCATGAGAACGCTAAAGGGGGAAGTGTGGGCGTTGATTGTATATACAATCGCACATACCTGTATAAAAGAACAGGTATGTGCGTTATGCAGAACATCGTTGTTTTAACAACCCTGAAAATGGCAAAGAGACACGCTTATGAAGCACAGTTTAAACTGAAGGCCATCAGCTACGCGGAGGAACATGGAAATCGAGCAGCCGCGAGAGAATTTAAGATTAATGAATCGATGGTTCGCAAGTGGAGGAAGCTGGAAAACGAGCTCCGACAGGTCAAGAAGACGCAGCTGAGTTTCCGCGGACATAAGGCGAGGTAGCCTGAGTTGGAGGAAAGACTCGAGCAGTGGATCATTGACCAAAGAACGAGTGGGAGAAGTGTTTCGACGGTCACCATTCAACTAAAAGCAGTAACGCTAGCAGAAGAAATGAAAATTGAACATTTCCAAGGAGGTCCGTCTTGGTGCTTTCGTTTCATGAAACGGTGCCATTTTTCCATCCGGACCAGGACTACGGTAGTGCAGCAACTTCCAGCGGATTATAATGAAAAGCTGGCCATCTTCCGCTCCTACTGCAGCAAACACATCGCCGACAAACACATCCAGCCCAGCCACATCACTAACATGGACGAGGTGCCGCTCACTTTCGACATCCCGGTGAGTCACACTGTGGAGAAGAAGGGGACCAGCACGGTAGCGATACGCACAACGGGGCACGAAAAGTCTTCTTTTACTGTTGTGCTTGGCTGCCATGCTAATGGACAAAAACTGCCGCCTATGGTGATTTTTAAGAAAAAGACTTTGCCTAAAGAGAAGTTTCCAGAAGAATCATCATTAAGGCAAATGAAAAGGGCTGGATGGATGAGGAAATGATGAAAGAGTGGCTGAGGGAGGTGTATGTAAGGAGACCAGGTGGTTTTTTCCACGCATCACCATCGCTGTTGATTTGTAAATCTATGCGTGCCCATCTCACAGCCGATGTGAAAAAACAAGTGAAACAAATGAACTCTGACCTTGCTGTCATTCCGGGAGGCCTGACAAAGGAACTCCAACCGCTGGACATCGGTGTGAACCGGCCATTCAAAGTAAGGCTGCGAGCGGCGTGGGAGCGATGGATGACCGATGGAGACCACAGTTTCACTAAGAGTGGAAGGCAGCGCTGGGCAAGTTACGCCACAATTTGCGAATGGATTGTAGATGCTTGGGCTAACATGTCTGCTGGCACTGTTGTTCGAGCTTTCGCAAAAGCCGGCATCATTTCCGAGGAGCCGCACGGCACGGAAAGTGACTCTGACAGTGAAGAAAGTGAACCTGGAATGTTTGATGGAGATTTAGCGCAGCTGTTCAATTCAGAAACAGAGGATGAGGACTTCGATGGGTTTAATTGATGACGATTACCGGTAATAAAAATGTGAGTACCAAACTCAGTTTTGCTCCCGCTTTATTTTTAAATGCGCACACTTGTATGCTTGTGTGTGTTGTTGTTGTAAGGCGGACGTAGCAGAGGACACCATGAGAACGTTAAAGGGGGTGAAAAGTGTGGGCGTAGATTGTATATAAAACCCGCGCCCTATAATCAGGTGCGCCTTATGTGTGTGTTAAATACAGTAATGGCACACATAACTGAGACTGCGCCTTTTAGTACGGTGCGTCTTATGGTCGTGAAAATACGGTAATACTGAGCAAGTCAGGTGGGCTCTGTTTTCCACTCAGTTTAACTTCACCATAACTTACTGACATTCCTCACAAAACATCAGACCACTTTCCTGGCAATTCTCCACTTTTGACAAAACCCCTGACAAATCAACCATGGTCTGTGCTTTCTGAATGATTGGATCCCTTATCTGGTCAATTGAATCAGCCCAGCAAACAAAACCAGACCATGGCAACAGTCGTCCTGGTCGCCTCTATGTGCTCGCTTTGATAATGGGCATACCGGAGGTCCCAGTTCACATCTCAAGTTTGGTGTGAATTCTGCTCTGCTCTCTGAGCCAAGGTTGGCCTGCCTTCTACGTTTCATCCTCAGACTAACAGACAAGCAGAACGTACCAACATTTGGAGCTCCCACCTGGCTTGGTGGAGTATGCCCATGATGTCATGACATGCCATAGAAGGTGAGCTTGTCGTATGGATAATCTATGCAGTTGGCACTGCCACTGGAAGGCTACCTATGCTATCCTGCTAAGGACCATGGAGCAAAATAAACGTCTTACCAATCGCAATAGAATCCCAGTGCCGGTCTACTGTCCTGTACTACGTGGGACTGGAAGAAGGGCAACTTTCATATTCTACACTGTCAGTCTTCCTTGGCTTGCACATCAAGGTTTTGTTTTTTGTCTAGCTCTCCCTTGTGTTTCCCCTCTCTCCTCTTTTTACGGGTTCCCAACTCTGGCCAGGCACACCTGCTCTAATCACCCACATGTTCATCAAGAATCCACTACTTAAGGTAGTGGATGAGGATTACTCTTTGTTTGGTAATTGGGCTAATTAGTTAGCTGAAACCCTGGCTCCTGCTACTCTGTTTTTGCTCGGATTTTGACCGTCTGTTTCCTGTGCACAGGTCCCTGGATTTCCTTCCCTGGTGTGGCGCGCTTAA
Organism: Pelmatolapia mariae; assembly: GCF_036321145.2. NCBI lineage: Eukaryota > Metazoa > Chordata > Actinopteri > Cichliformes > Cichlidae > Pelmatolapia > Pelmatolapia mariae. The sequence goes on along the minus strand of NC_086237.1, from coordinate 7,360,433 downwards.
CCCTCAGTTGAAAGGGAGTGTGAACTGTAAATTTTGGATGTGTTGATTCGCTTTGTTCCTGGACTATTCCCCTTTTCTTGTCTTACTGAACTGTGATCTCCCGAGCCCTGTGCAAAAGTCTACCAGCCCATTAGCCTTGACAATGGTCAATCCATGTTAATACTTTCTAAAACGATGTCTTAAAGAAAAATATTTCCGGATAAAAAGTTTTAGATATAAAACATCCACGTACATATATTTCAGATGACCATTCCTCAAGTGGGTAAATCTCCACAAGATGTAAGTGCTAGCATAGATAACAAAGATATTGAGAAAGTCTAATTTGAATTAACAAACAGTAGTCAAGGATGTTTTGTGTTCCAGATAATGACCATGTAACCTCTGTGAACTGTTTACATATAAATATGAATAAACAATTAACACATTCTGAACCATATGCATGATTTGATTTGTTGGATCAAGCAAAGTTTAAAGTTTAAATTTATCTGCCACACTGGATTTGACGTTTTTGTTTTGACAAACATTAACTTTTTTTTAGTCACAAATGTATTTCCCGGTATTTATCAATAGGCAGGGATGATTGTCTCATTAAGCCTCACAAAATGATGTTTTCTGAACATGTGTCACAGCCAATCAAAGTGATTTTGCAACAGCTGAACACTAGGGAGTGCTAGTATCCAACCTGCACAGATCTAATAGCTTTGGAAATACTATTCTGATATTTGTGAAGATTGTGTTTGTTATATCACAGAAGAGTTGAGCATTGGCTTTGGTCTGCAGTCTCAGAGAACCATTTTAGCTGAGTTGTTTTGTGCTAAGCTGTTACATATTTTTGCTTTTTTTCTATATTTGTAATGATATTTTGTAGACAAAGATTTAATATGAACATCAAAAATGCAAAAATGTATTCTGTGTGAGAATATTGAAACAGGCTGGAAGGATTTAGACTGCATACTTGTGAAGTGGTCCTTAATGTAGCTAAAGAAAAACTACCCACAATTCTTGGGAGTCATTACAATGCAGTTTATCAAGTCAGGACAAACATTAAAGGAAGTAGACTTACGCTGTGATGGAAATGTTAGCGGCTGACATGGGGCTGACTTCCTTTACCTCCTTGGCCTTCTGGAGGGCAAGTTTCTTATTGATAGCCTCCTCTTGCTCCTCTTCATCCTATAGGTATAGAAAAAAACATACATGGACACATATTTTAACTTGTGTTTATTTCAGGACTATAATAAATAACAAGTTGTCGCTCAATGCACTGAGAAGTCCTTTATAATCTATTTATTTTGCTGTGACCATTGTTGATAGAAAGTCCACTATTAAAGAACAAAACAAATTTAAGACTAGCAGGAGCATTCAGAATATGGATATATTATAAGGGTAAAATCACTGAAGATTACGAGGTTCTTTTTCCTTTGCCAAAACCTGAGCTTGCCATCTTAGGGCATTTTGACATCAATAGTATGTTTAGTCTTTTCCAAATCACTTTTCCTCACCTTTTACATGTGATCTGGTTTTCTTTCACACAGAGAAAAATCAAACACATGGCACAAAGAGATAAAAGGACAAGTTTGATCTAAATGGACTAAACACCAACAGTGTGAAAACACCCTTAATTAAACCTCTGAGGTCTAAGCCACCTATTGGTGACACCAGCCTTCACCCTAATTCTAACTCTAACCCCCAACAATCAGAATATATCATTTTTTTTAATATTAAATTGTGAAGTCCTTGCAATCAGGGACAAATAGATAATTCAAACTGAAACCTTTCCCTTTTAATAATTAAAAAAATCTATCTTGCCTTTCTTCTAAATATAGCATTAGGTTTAGACGTTAGTTAAAATCAGAATTGTGTTTGCTTGTTTGTTTGTTTTTTACATCAAAAGCATTAGGAATGATGATAAAAACAGAATAATTTTATAATATAGAATAATATAAAAAATTTTGTCACAAAAATGAAAAATAATCTTTATTTCATAAAAAAAAATTCTTTATTTCATGAGCAAATATCACAAGCTATACCACAAAACAAAACTAACAGTAAATATTGCAACCCAAATAGAACTAAATTCTAAATTTCTACTCAATTACTACTCAAGTTAGCTAAATATATGCATGTGTTTCATTTTCAAGACCTGCTTTAAATGGCTACCATTTTGACAAGCGCAGCCCTGGAAGATTCTGAAAACTCTGGTTAAAATTTAGAAGCAAGATATGCATATATTTAACAAAATTATTTTTTCAGTTATAACTAGAATACTATAACATTAACTATTTCACATTATGTGTGAAAAAATGAAAGTGGGTCAACCGACCTTTGTTTAAATACATATCTTGAAAAGTATTTGATATATGAAGCTAAGTTTTCAGAAGTATCATTAGTATATTCTATATCTAACTGGATAACTTAGAAGCATAACATTATAGTGAATATGGTTTAACAGAAAATGATAACTGTGAAGAGTATCAAAAAATGATCATTTGAAATGAAAAATAAAAAATATGCACATTAACTAAATTAATTAATTAGAGTACCATCCAGAAACGGCCAAATTTGGTTCTACTCTGATTACACTATCTAGCAATATTTCTTATTCTTTTGTTTTTGTGATACAATTTTCCTTCAGAAAAGGCTTGAATATGCCTAGAACTTCATAAAAAATATTTTATGACCTAATAAGGGCATAACACAAAAATTGGCTTTTGTATTACACCAGGTGTTATAGCATTAGCAGGGGACTGTTTTTGAGATATCCAAGATAGTCAGCGTTATAAGCATTTGGCCAGTTGACATGGAATGTCCCTGAGGGCTAAGTAAAGAAGATTGCAAGAGTTCTTCTGCACTTTCCAGTTATCTAAAAAACTCGATCCTTCATCTAAGGATGTCCATCAACCTACTCATCCAAGATTATGACATCATAATGATTACATCATAATCTTGTCAGTGCTGCGTCTTAACCATCACACCATGGCCCTTTATTTAGAGAAAACAGGCATAAAAATAAATCAAAAATCTGACTGCCTTTAGTTAAAGTTAAGACTGAGGATGATTCAGAGGATTAAGAAAAAATGAAGTAAAAGGCCATGGAAGATTTTACTAAGGGTGAAAAATTAAATGAAATATATAACAATATATCGTACCTTAGTGAGCTCCTGGGCATTTGCAAGATTATCAACAGCAATGGCCAAGAACACATTGAGGAGGGTGTCTGGTTATTTATGTTCTCAGGAAAACACCAAAGGATTGATAAACACAGAATCAGTATTTACAGGTCCAGCTAATCTTCAAATCAATAATAAAAACTTTGGCAGGGCTATAAAGCTGCCTGGTGTCAACAAAGGGAATCTATCTTGATATATGAGGCAGGATACAATTTCCAAAGAGAGTAAGTACGATGAAATAAATGGAAGAGAACATTCCCCCATGCACACCCCCCTGGGATTCAATCCCATGGTACATGACTGCGTTCCAGTCCTCTCCAGTTAGGATCTGCAGGGGAGACAGAGACTGCTTTAGGGGTCCAGTTCAGTGGTAGTATAAAAAAAATATAACATGACTTAATTGATCTTTACCTGGAAGACGGTGAGAATGGCTGCTGGGAATGTGTCAAAATTGGTTGTCGGTGTTTCGTCTTCAAAATTAAACCTGCAGGGAGATGAATAGTCTCTGACTGTGATCAGTCTACAAAGCCTCAGCAGTATACCTCTCACTCATCCTCCACCTCCTGCTGTATTGAGCAACTTATTGTCCTCTCAATTACACTCCTATAAATTATTCCAAATATATATGTTTATCATTAAATTTGAGTCATCTGAGGCTGTGAGACCTCGTGGTTGATCACTGACTATTTTTCCTTCTCAAATTTAAGAGGCTTGTAGTGGTGTCTGTCAGCTGGGACCTAATTACTTCAAACCCAATGTAGGCAAAAGATAATCATGCAGGGTTCTTGGCTAGCATTGCGTTAGCATGCTGTTTGTTCAGAGGCTTGCAAAGAGCCAAAGTTCTGTTAGCAGTATAATGTGTTTTGTTTTTTTTAATCATTGTTTCCACTTTGCCGTCGGTTATCCTTTTGTGCAACCAAAATATATGTAATATTCACATCTCCATTTCTCAATCCTTGTATGTCTGTATTGCTTCACCATTGTCCTCCACCTGCACACCAACCTAAATCAGTTGATTGTAGTGCCAATGCTCAGAAAGACATGTTTTATGTTTTTTTCTTTTTATCTTCCTCCACTGAAGGACCTTTGTAGCGTAAGTAATGACATAATTATAATTGTCTAATTACTGAATTTAGTACAGTAATGTGCTCATTCACTGCCTTACTGAAATGCTGCTCCAGCTAATTTTTCCTGCTTAGTAAATCCTGCCAAGAGTCTTGTCATTAGCTGCATCACAATAAATAAATAATAAATCAGCAGAAAAAATCTACTCACTGGCCACCAAAGAGCTGCATACCCAGCAGAGCAAAGACCACGATGAAGAGGAAGAGCAAAAACAGCAGGCTAATAATGGACTTCATGGAGTTGAGTAGGGATACCACAAGGTTCCTTAATGAGTTCCAGTACCTACACAAAGACACACCAGTATGAATCCATTGTCTAACCCGGTTTTACAGAAGACAGACAAACATTTCCATTTACTCACTTGGTGACTTTGAAGATCCGGAGCAGCCTCAGTGCTCGCAGGACACTGATTCCAAATGAAGCCCCGGGCTTCATGGCTGCCCAGACCACCTCAAAAATACTGCCAATGATCACCTGTGAACACAGTTTGATAAATCAAAACCGTCTGAATTTTTTTTTTCAATAATTCGCTACATTTCTTTTCTAGAGAACTAGTTCTGAATCATGCTAGTTTCCCTATAAATGTTCTCAAAATGCACAACAAATTGACAAAACAGTCAAATGAAGAGGGCAACTCACCCCGAAGTCAAAACAGTTGAAAGAGGAGTGAAAGTAGTTCTGGGGTCCAAGACCATACATTTTCATGGACATCTCCACCAGGAACAGGCCCAAAAATACAAACTCCGCAAGGTCTGTCCAGAAGAAATAAATATAGCTGATTCTATAGCAGCTGTGCCCACAGTGAATAAGACACAGAAAGAGACTATTTGTGTATTACAAAACGCTGTTTGAGTCATGTGTGTTTACACATGTGTTGCTGCAGCACAGAACTACAGGAATTAGAGTACTAGTAAAAAAAAAAAAAAAAGCAGATACAGGCAACAGCAATTTTGTATGCAAGAAAGATGATCTCACCAGGATCATAATAAAGCTGGTACTATAATTCTAATGGAATGCTTCAAGTGAATGGAAGGATGATGAGCAACATGATCTTTAAAGCCTCAAACCTCCACCAGCATCCAAATATGGCACCAACAATCTTAGTTGCAGCTGGCTGTAATATGTTGTTTTTGGACATTAACATAATAAGTCAACTACACAAATGTAAGAAAAAAGTCAAAATATAGTTGTACATTTGAAAATATAATAAATATTTCTTCATTTTTTATGCACTTCATTTGGAGTGCTTAATGTTAGGGTGAATTATATTATTTTCATCCCTTTTCTTTTTACATAAAACAAGATGATATAGCCTAAAACATAATGTAACAGAATGGCACATTTTGAGAAGAAACAGCAGAGTGACCTAGTGTTATTAGTTATGCAGCAATCTGTTGAAATTTGCTCATGCTTTTTGCCCTCTATACACTTTAATACTCTGATTCCACAGAACAGGGGCCTGAAAGCTGAAGACTCTGCCTCTACTTCTCCCTTTAAATATCCTAGGAACTACAAGTAAGCCCGCACACTGAGAGCAAAGTGCTCAGTTGAGGTGATACGGTACTATAAGGTCTTTAAGACCTGATGGCGCCTGATTATACAGTACCTTCTATGTGAGGAGAAGAATTTTTTATTTTATTCTGGATTTAACAGAGAACCAATGAAGAGAAGCCAATAGAGGAGAAATATGCTCTCTCTTTCTAGTCCCTGTCAGCACTCTTGTTACTGAAGGCTTCTCAGGGAGTTTTTAGGACATCCTGGTAGTAACAAATCACAGTAGTCCAGTCTAGAAGTAAGAAGTCATGAACTGGGTTTTCAGCATCACTCTGAGACAGGATGTTTCTAATTTTAGAGATATTGAAGAAGAAAGCAGTCCTACATAATTGTTTATTATGTACATTGAAGGACATATCTTGGTCAAAAAACTACTCCAGGATTCTAGAGGCCAAGGCAAAGCCACCCAGAGTAGGGAATCTGGTTAGATACCATATTTCTTCACTTAATTCCGTGGACTTTCCCATTATTCTTAGTAAAGGTCCAATTAGTGCAAATTCAAGTTAAAACAAATCCTTTTTATGCTATCAAAGACATACTGGTTGTTGTCAATCATGATCATTAATGGCAATTTAATAGATGTTTACTGTGTCAAGTTAAAAGACATTGTTCAACCTTTAGCACCACTTATTACAAACTTTTGAGTGTGTGCACATATTAAGCCTATATGTATATGTTTCATATTCTGTGGATTTAAAACAAAATTAAACCAAATTCCAGCTTGTGCACCCAATTCTTGCTTTTTAAAGTCATTAAATGTGTATGTTGTACAACAATTCCATCCAGGCGAAAGAACTAAGAGTTAAAAGAAATCACTGAAGGCTCAAAATTACCATGACATTCATTCCCATAACGAATGAATGTAAACATCTGACCACAACTGTAATATTGATTCGTTATAACATTACTGGTAAGATGGAACCAACAGGTGTAAGCTATCTACTTTAGGTGGTAAAGAGTGGCATGAGTATTTATGTTTTCATTTTGAATCGCACACTTGCAGTTACTTTCATGTAAATACTGCTACAACTGTTGATAATGGTCCTCTTCGTGGTTTAACTGGCTAAAAAGCGCTCCATCTCAACAATGAGTAGAGAATCACTTGAAATCAAATTTGACAACTGTCATGTTTCAAGCTGTATCATGGCCAAAATAAAATAATAAAGCCATCCATGCACTGATAGGAGAATTTTTTATATCAAGTAATGGCTAAAATAAATTTAACATTAAGCAACTAGTAACTATAGTTAAAATTGATTTTGAAAACGTACAGGTCCATGAAAACATACAGGATTACAAGAAAATTATTTAAAATGTATAGAACTGTTGAATACTTACATAGTGCATAGGTAAGCCACTCAGGCTGGTCATAGTGTACTATAGCTACACACAGTGTATTTAGGCCAACCAGACATAACACTGTCCAGTAGAAGCTCTGGGATTTAACCAGATGCCGGATGGTGAAGCGAATCCTCTTCTCTTTCCTCCTGAAGTAAGATGAACTCTCATTCTTGCTCTTCACACTTGCCCGAGCATATGGCGACCCTGGGGGGGCAGTTGGAGCAAAACATACAAAATTGCAATAAAGTTACCAAGTCTAAAAATGAGGTGCTCCTTCCAAATCAAGATATGTTTGATTATAATCAGCTAGAGCCATGGATCTTAAAGTAAATTAAGGGAAGACTGATCATTCTTACTGACAGATTACAGAATTGGCTTAGTATTCCTGGCACTTCTCTCAGATGGCTCTCATTATATTTATCCTCATCTTTACTTTATTTGGCCCAGACAGCTAAGGAGGTCTGCTTTTACACTTAGCCCAAGGTTAACAACATCAAATCAGCTGTTAGGAAGCATTGTATTATTTTTGACCAGTGTTTGTTTTGAATGCCACCTCTCAAAGATCATCCAGTCTTATTTCTTTAATTTAAGAAACATCCCAAAAATCAAACTGAAACCCAATAATATGTAACTTTTAGTACGCACTAGTGGTGGGTTTAAAAAATCGATTTCCCAATTCAAATCGATTTTAGTTTGAACAATGTGATATCGATTAATTAAATCCTGAATTGATTTTTAAATATAAATGTATTTTGGCAGAAACACCAGAACCTCAGGTTAAAGCTCACAAAACTAATTCTAGTTTTTTCCCCAAATAACTAAAACAGCAAATGAGAGCAGGTAAACAGATTCTACAAAAAGATGCAAACACAAAGAGCATACCCCGGTTTACCGGGCATGCCGTCGAGTGCTGAACGCCATCTCACAGAACATCTCACAGATTCTGGACTGGAGCTGCAGGTTTTGTCACTCTCCAACCAAAATTAACTGAACAAGCAGCAAGAGAAGATCAAAACTACGCTTTACGTTTGATAAACATTGTCATGAATTCCCTCTTACTTTTGCTTTTACTTCCTCCACCACTCTCGCTCTCAGTGTACTCAGAGGCCAATTTACCATCAAAAAACTGTATTTTCTGCATTATTCACTTACTTATTGTGCTTCCAGGCTTATTACGCACCAATTTACTGTTGTGCACAGTGCTGTCGGCCACTGTTTCTTGTTTGTTCAAAAATGAACTCCAACGAGAAAGCATCATTTATGCTGCTCAATACCAAAGACATTTAAATTTTTACAAATTATGCCAAATTGCAAAGCGCTTAGCTCTGTCTCTAATAAAACCTCTGTAACTTTCAGCAGCATCAGGTAATGTTCATATATTGATTCATGGTTTTCTTCTGTTTTTTTTGTTTTTTTCATTCTTTCTTGTTCCTATTTAGCCTCTACTATATTAAACTTTCAGTAACTTAAATTAAGCCCAAATGTCAAGTGGGACTGGACAAAAAAGGAAAGGAGAAAAATGGTTCCATTAGAATTTCATTACTGGCACAGGAAGACTAGTGGGATAATCATTTCCTGTTCTATTTTAAACCCGACCTCTGACTCATACTGTATCACCTAAGTGACTACATTATCCAATTTTATGTTTCTTATGTATGTTATGTTATTGACACTGTATACTGTACAACAAGCCTTATCAAATTTATTTTAAAACTTTGCAATATTTCTTTTAAATTTAAGTCAAACTCAAGATGGAACTATAACTCAAAAGTTAAAATCTGTGTTTTTCAAGAAAATATATTGACCTCCAATCAAAATGAAGAATAAGGTAAAGTAAAAGTATTTTGTGGCAATTATGCGTTTAGTCATTTAAAAATGTTGTTGCTAAAACCACCAGGATTCTTCATTATTCTAAAGTCATTTTTCATAAACATGCTACTTTTATGAAAAGCCCAATAGCCTGCCAGGCCTAAATTGACTCCTATTTGGTCTGATTTAGAAGTTTTTGATATAAATTATTGTCAATTAATTAAAAAAAATTAAGGGTAATGTTTCAAATCATGTATATATCAGGATAGAGTTTGGTGCTCTCCTACTTTAGTGTATAGCCTTCTGAATTTGACTGTCATGGGCCTGGGTCTGGGGGGCCATGTGTTTTGGGTTTACCCCGGGCTGGCGATCCTCGCGGGTCACCCTGCCCGTTGGTCTAGTTAAGCATATTCTGTTGTCGTGTGTGGTATTTTGTTGTTCTATCTCCTTTTTTCCATCTCCCTGTAATGTGCTTTTATGTTGATGCTCGCGCTCCCGGAAGTATTGGGCGCCGGGTGATCCTTTGACCCAGAAGTGTTCTCGCGCTGGAGGCAGCCACACCTGCTGCTCGTCAGCCGCCGCCAGCTGCTGCTGATTACCGGCATCAGGAGTGTCTTATTTAACAGTGTGGCTGAGGTCCAGTTGACACTCGATCCTTCAGTTTACCTCGTCAGTACAGCCATGGACTTGCTTTTGAAAAACCTTGCTTTGAAGACGGATTGCCTAGCTGACTTATTGTGTTTATCTTTACTAGGAAACGGGAGCAGAGTCACAGATTGGATATGAGTTTGCCATTCCAATGTTCACGGACGCGAGCACTGTGTGGGGATTTTGAAGATCACCACCTTGGGGAGTGAGATATACATATATATAAGTCCAGTTCCAGGACTTGTATATATTTTCCCTATTGTTTTTCACTGTAGCTAAATTCACTGTTTTCTCTCTGAAGAGACCTGCGTTTGGGTCCGCTTCTTATCAACACCTTTACAGAGAGTATGTTTTCCGGCCCGGACCAAACACAGCCTTGAAGCAGTCAAAGTGCATAATCTACATGTGCAAATTAAGCTAAAACAGCAGCACCAGATACTACAGTGACTTGAGTTAAAGCATTTAAGACCTTTAATAGATTTAAGACCCGGGCAGCACGGTGGCACGGTGGTTAGCACTGTTGCCTCACAGCAAGAAGGTCCTGAGTTCAATTCCACCATCAGGCCAGGGTCTTTCTGTGTGGAGTTTGCATGTTCTCCCCGGGTACTCCGGCTTCCTCCCACAGTCCAAAGACATGTACTTTGTGGGGATAGGTTAATTGAAAAATCTAAATTGCCCATAGGTGCGAATGGTTGTCTGTCCCTGTGTGTCCCTGTGACTGGTGACCTGTCCAGGGTGTACCCCACCTCTCGCCCTATGACAGCTGGGATAGGCTCCAGCACCCCCCGCGACCCTGAAAAAGGATAAGCGGAAGTGAATGGATGGATGGATGGAGATTTAAGACCCTTTAAAGTCACAGAAAGCCCTGATAAACAGTATAATCTTTTTCATCCTCTACTTATGATTTTCTTATTTCACTTTCTGTTTTTCTGCAATCAGCTTAACAGAATTAAAATAACACCATCTCCCGAATGATGTTTGTCAATAGCAAATCTTAACTCCTTTTCAAGTATCCATTACATAGTATTGATTTAAGACAGTATAAGCAAGCTTGACTGATGCTTGATTTTGCAGGTCTTGACAATGATTTTCAGTACTGATTGGGTTTATAGATAAAACTATCAGCAACAATATTAAAATTAATTTTGGGTTGATACCCTTTTTATTACCAAAGCATCTCTGACTTATTAAGGAAAGGGTCTATTGCTATCTCCTTTAGTGTCTGATATGTTAACCTTGTGGGTTCAGTGGGTCTCGAAATTAGGCTTGTTGTGGTGCATCCCCGAGATCATCTGGGAAGTAAGGCACTGGCTCTTTTTTGTTTCCCTCAGAACATTCCTATGCAGTTTGTGCTGTGTGATGGGGAGTGTTGTCCTGCTGCTGGAAGGCACTGCTGCCTAAAGCAAAAAGGTTTCCTGAACATGACAGCAAAATTGTCTGAAACAATTACAGGCAGCAAAGTTCAGTTCAATTCAATTCTATTTTATTCACAAAGCTGTAGTGTCATTTCAAAACAACAGCTGTGTGAATGAACTTTATATTGAAAGATAAAGAGATAAATATGAAGGTATCATATTTGTAAACTTAAATTGATTTTTGCTATTCTTTGATTTGGCTTTTGATAGTATAAGAAAAGTATCAGTCTCTATGGGAATGAGATATTGGAGGAGAGGGGAGGAGAGAAACTTCAGAGAGGCATGTAAAATGTAAACTCAAACTTTGGACAGTCACATTTTGGGGTGTTTGATAATTTCGTCTAGAATTCTAGAAGTGAGAGCTGCTCCATGTAAAGTGTGATGGACACAATTTCTCCCAAAAAAGTCCAGTGTTTCCCTGGATATTTCCCAATTATCTATGAAGCCCACTTCATTTTTGGACACCAGCCAGAGAGCAAGCAGTTTAATGTGGCTAAACATGTCCCTGCTGGTACAATTATGGAGGGGACCAAGTCCTACAAAGTCCAACATTTCAAAGCAACAGCCATATAAAGCCTAGACCGAAGGTCTTCCAGCACGATATTGCAGTTTAACAAATAATCAAAATTAATCACATAACCTGTCAGTGGTTTTAATGTTACAATTAACTGATGTAAATGTTTGCAGTGGGGACAATCGCTATGTTGTGTGTTTAACATACAGAACCATCACAAATCTAAGGCACTGTCCTCACCAACAGATGAGATGTCAGTAAAGTGGTCCTCCCCTTCCTCTGCATTGATGAGATCATTCTTACTCTTCCTGGTCCGTTTTAGCACTGCAAATACATCAAGGAAACACAAAAATAAAAAAAGGAATATGAACTAAGTCAGAAAGCAGCTCATATACTTTAATATTATATTATTAATAATATATTAATATTCTTCTGGTTTTGTTTTGTTTTGGGGGTTTTTCCGCACTCTGCCACATGCCACGCAATATTCACAGTTTTTCAGCTGTTCTGCCTTGACAGAACTCAATAATCCAAAGGAGGAAATCAAAGTTGATTCTGTTTGTCTGGAGACGGCATTTTCAATGGGAAAAATGTTTCATCCAGCACAAGCCATAATAATATTAAATGCAAAAGGGTTTGCACAAAAAATAATTTCTATATAGTCCTTATATATAGTCCTGTAACAGGCCTACTTCCTCCCTATCCAGTATATTGCACTGATCACTAAACAAATGGCCACTTGCCTGTAGGTGTAAATAGGCACCAAAAGTGTTGCTCTTCTGTGCTGTGCCATCTGCTTAGCCATTTTTTATTTATTTATTTTGTTTCTCCATGGTATAATTCACACCAATTCTCTTGGCAGTTGTGTATACCAGTGGAGCCAATCCTTGGGGTGGACCAATTTTGGCATAGAGGGTTGAAAGCCCAAAGAATACTCTATTTTGAAAAAATTGTGTCTGACCTGCTCCAATACTCCTCACAAATAAAAACTTACCAATAGTGTTTACTTTAGGAGCAATGGTCCTTCTGTCCTAGATTGCCTGGATCCTTCTTTTATGCATGTTCCCGACTTTGACAAATGCCCAGCTGGGATAACCACATTTAGTTAGAATGATGTTTGTCAATAGCAAATCTTAACTCTTTTTCTGATGCTTGACTTTTCAGGCATTGACAATGATTTTCAGTACTGATTGGATTTATATATAAAACTATCAGCAACAATATTAAAATTTACAATTTTTGAAAGTCTGAAAATGATCAGGTACAAGGACTGGACTGAGTGAAAGAAGCCAATGTCCAAAGAAAAAAAGTATAAAAGAGCTTTAGAAAGGAGAACTATTCCTTTAGACCACAAGAGCGTCTTTTGAAGCAATATATAAAGAACTGCGGCGTGGCTCAAGACTTTTTCACAGTACTATAACTGAACTAATGAATATGGAGAAAATAGAGAACTACAGAGCCATTAGTTCATTTACAGTACTTTTATTGTTAAGTTAAATTGGTGAAATTGGGAAGCTGATGGTGGATCCATGTTTCTCTCTGTCTGTCCCTTGCATGTGAAATATGTAAAACTTAAAACTTAGTTCCAAGAGCAGACATATTTGGTTGGTGTTGAGGGTGTTCCTGTTGTGAAGCGCACCCTTCACAATCCTGTAATTTTTTAGAGACTATGTGCACTGCTTCAGCAACTGGAAGGCAAAGTGAAAAGAGACATAACATCCTAAGAGGCAATTGTTTCATCTGCCTCCATAATGGTGTCTCCCACATTCTCCATTCCTGTGTTCAGGAATGTGGTGTTTTGGAGCCCTCTGGGTTGAGGACCAAATCCAGAACCTTGGAGAATTTTGGGGTGACAGAACTGACAGTATACCTTTAACATAGCCTTTTTAAGTATCTTATGAAAACCATACAGACTAGGTGTAGTTTCCCCTGTGCTATAGGGTCTGGTGAATAGCATTGTCTTTTTCTGCTTCAGACTGTCTATATGACAATAAACATTATCTAGATCTTAGGAGAACAAAACAACCTCTGGGTAAGTGGATGGCTTAACACAGAAGATGTACGTCACCAGACCAGGAATCTACCATGTATCTGCACCTTCAGGCAGGCTGCCATTTTTTCAATTGCAAGGGTGTCCATACCCGGGACAGAGAGGAACACTGGTTTGAGCATGAGTGATTTACCGTATTATTCGGACCATAAGGCACACCAGATTATAAGGCACAGGTCTGTTTTCATACATAAAGTGCACTGGATTATAAGGTGCATTAAGCGAAACAAAACAGTCAGATAGGTCAAACTTTACTCAACTCATTCTTCTCAATGGTACGGAAGAGCCTCCTCTTCCGTACCGATTAATTGATTCATTAATATTGACTTCTCTGGCAGCTGCTCGATTCCCGTGTTGTTGCAGTATATTAATGACTAACCTCGTATTGTGGATGGATTACCTCAGTTGTTCTCCTGATTCCTGACTGAAGTTTGGGCCGTTTACAGCATCCTGCCATGCCATTGCATTTGTCCCTAACCATCGGGAACCCTCAACTTTTATTGAGTGGAAAAAAGTTTGAATTCCTCCAGCTTCACTGTGTTTATGTTATACTAACATAAACACAGTGAATGCTAAGCTGTGTTGTCTGTGAAGGTTCTCAGTCATCCAGGTCATTGTAGTCTAAGGAGCTTAGAAAGAGAAGCGTCTGGACTTCTTTAAGTTGCTTGAAGACATTTCACCTCTCATCTGAGAAGAACTGAAGAAGCCTCTCGGATGAGAGGTGAAACGTCTTCATTGAGAAAATTAAAGGATTTTAAGTGTGCCTTATAGTGCGGAAAATACGGTAAGTGAAAAGGAAAACAACCATAACTAAACCAAGGAGGCAGCCTTACCATACATATAAAACTTAAGAGGAAAAAAAACAGAGGCCTCCAGTTTGGTTTATGCAATATTTATCATAAAAGACATAAGAATTTAGGTTGTACAAATATTTTTCATTCTGCTGACATAACACCCAAATTTGCTCTGCTGCTGTTGGCGTTCTGTAAAATAACACAGTTCAAGTTTGCTATGGAGAATTTCTTAAAAAGGAAGAGTAAAAAACAGGACGGTATTCAAATGACAGAAAAGTGAGTCACAGCTGCATGAAGGGCACTCATATTACAATGCTAACTTCAGTGAGCCTCCTTCTCTCTCCTGCATTCTGATCTCATTGGCCTTCCACCTTTATAACCATAATAAAGGTTAACTGTAATCCTGGGTGAGTTGCAGATGAGAGCTAGTCTGGTCTATGAGCACACATGTAAACAGACAAACAGGCACATGTATGCACAGCCACATAGTCTCACACACACACACACACACACACACACACACACACACACACACACACACACACACACACACACACACACACACACACACACAAAGCTGTAATAAACGTAAATATTTTTTTTAAAACCTAAAAAATATGGGACCTGTAAGTCTTATAATGTGTATCCAAAGATTTTTAGATTTAAGCTCACTTTTTATATTTAACTTCTTAATGATGGTTGCATGTTGGTCTAAATGTAAATGTTTTCAATGTTGAAAACTGATTCTGAAGATACCAGTCCTCACCAGAGTTGTTGTGTTTTCGTTTGTACCATGCTCCATCCAAAGATTTCTCTTCTGCGTTCTTGTCTTCCTCAGCCAGCATCACTTCTTCTGCAACACAAATTATGATAAAAAATTATGTCATAATAGTGCTAACATCAAGTAAAGCAAAGCTGTTATTTAAATCTAACGGTAAAAATCGGTCATAACTAAATTTAAAGATATGATTGTGTTTCTGACCCGCTTTGCAGATCCACTCCAGGTACCCAGTTAACTCTCTCTCTATTTGCTGTTGTCGGCGAAGCTTCAAGAATTCTTGCCTCTTCTCCACACGCTCTCTCTCCTTCGCAAATTCCCTGAAAAAAACACAAATACACACACACACACACACACACACACACACACACAAACAAAAGAAAAGTTATTAAAACTGACAAGCCAACATAGACCCTGGAGCATTCAGCTGTTGATGGGTACACAGCAGGCTGTCTTCCAGCAGGTGAGGCAAAGTCCCTGTCTAACCCTCACACTAAACTGAAAAATGGTCTTATACTGAGACAACCAAATACCATCTGTCACAACGGTAAAACACACTGTTCTTTCTTTTACTAATTGAAATGAGATTATCTTAAGTCACAGTCTGATGATGTTTGACTTGGCCAGTTTTAGAAAATATTTGCAATTTAAAACCAGTGACTTCATCTTCTCCTCATGGGCCAAGACAGAAAAAAGATAAGCTAAAAATAACATGCACATTGAACATACTCGTGCTTTCAGATGGAATGAGTTCCATTAAATACCCTGCACTGTGAACAACAATATATTTGTTTGTGTTTGTGATAGTATAGCTGATGATAGTAGCATACCACAACTAGACTGATGATGGGGGTTTAAAAAACCCACTTGAAATTTTACATGGAACTGAAGTTTCCAGCCAGTCCTTAAATACTGAAATACTGCTGGTGACTGACAATAGCAAGAAATTATTGCCAAATTCTTTGACCACAAGCAGCTAGAAAACCTCTTACACAGTAAATGTTAGTTTTCTGTTGTCCTGTTTCAAGACAACAAAAGATTTATTTGCAACAATGGCAGTGGATTATTTGAGTTTGTTGGACTAGACAGGTCTTATTGGATTCTAGGGAGACTGGAGGTCAAGTAAATACCTTTGTGGTGTTCCTTAAGCACCTGCTGAGTAGTTTTTGAGGTATGGCATTTTGTTCTTTCTTGCAGACTCCTGCTGTAAGGAGTACCAGTGGGGAGTGGGTACGTTTGGTTTGCAGCAATGTTTTTAGTGGGTGCTAAAGGTCAAACTAATGACAAGAAACGGGGTACAGGGCTCTGGACCACTGTGCTACCTGCATACTCACATTAAAAGAAAAAAGAAGCATATGAAGGAGAAAGAAGAAGGAAAAGGAGAGAATTCTCAATGTCATGGAAAAAAGCAGAAAGACACTGATGATAGCATCACTCGAAACTGTTTCACTCACATCTGGAACTAAAAACAGCTGTCTGTGAACTGTAAAATGCATTTATGACTGTGTGTAAATCTAAGTAGCTCTAGAGCAAGTGGATTTTATTTGTTTTAACAAAATAACTGATAAGAAAACATCAATAAGGATTATTATCACTGGTAGACCTACACCTTCTCATTGAGACACACAGGAGGCAGCAAAGAGGTAACGTAGGGAAATTTTCAATCAAAAGTGTTCAGGCAGGCATACGATCTTTATGTAGTGTGCATGTCCTCTCTAGCCCATAGCATCCCCAACCACAAGGTGCACTAGAGAGGTTGCATAAAACTGCCTTGCCTCTGAGAGAGACTGGGATGAAGGTCTGCCTTTCCTGCTGTGTGCTGATTGCAAGGCGAAGCAGGAATATCACAATTTTAGTGTGTAGTATTTAGCGTTTGGACATAATGTGCGAAGGCCCCTTAAAGTGTTGAAAGAGCAATTATTGGCTGTCAACACACCTCCTCAGACTAACGTCCTTAATTTCGTCACAGTTCAGAGAACTGTTGCACCATGTCTGTTTTTTTAATTCACTCTACAGTTTAGTGTTTTCTTTTCTTTCCTGGAAGAGTGGAGTTGTAGTAGGTAGGTAGTTGTAATTAACTGTTTGTAAAATTGTAAAATAAATGTATTTAACACACAGTTGTTCTTTGGAGACTCAGCTTATGTATGTGTAACCCAGTGTTAAAAACGGGATTAAAAGCATAAATATTGATATTCTTTTGATTAAAATACTCATTTCACAATGGGAATAAATATTGATAAAAAGCAATTAAATATAATAAATGCTGATAAAAAGCATGTAAACATAAGTTTAATTAATATGTGGATAAATGGTGTGGAGGCAGGACTTTGTCATTTAGAGCGTTCTTGTCAGACACCCTTGGCTCCTACAAATCTAGAATCTGTCTGATCTGGCCCATATTTCCCTTCTGTTTTGGTATTGTTGTTAAAGGTAACTATACTGCCTATACTACATACAAAGAAGGCAAGAAGTAGCGCTAACAGGTCTTACATGCCCACTACCAGTATTACACCACCAGTGCTACATATGGCTTGTGCTGTTGCCCTCATGTCCCCACCCCTTAAGCACTTGCAGATATGGGTCCAAAAAGCTTAAATGTGAAGAAAAGTGCTCCCATCCACCACTGCTTTGTTTTCCACAGTGGCAGCACAACTAAATTAAATCCAAGCTGAAACTAAATCTGCCTGCATAAAAACAAACTGCTAGCTGACTTTGTCACTATCTTTAAATTTGTCCTGTAAGCTTTGCTCCAGACTGACAGCAGCCAAACGCCTTTCTTTCCCTTATATACTTGCCACATGCAGTGGTGCATCTAAAAGGTTACTCACGGTGTATTCCACTAAATGTATTTTTAAAAGTAAAAGTTAAACATCTTGTTTTTCAGATATATAATTAATGTTAATTATGTAAGTCTACTAGTAAATGATGATATAGATTTAAACTACCTAGTTATACACTGGCCAAGATGTGTGATGTAAGTCTGTGAAGGTTCTCAGTCATCCAGGTCATCGTAGTCTAAGGAGCTTGGAAAGAAAAGCGTCTGGACTTCTTTAGGTTGCTTGAAGCAACTTAAAGAAGTCCAGACGCTTTTCTTTCCAAGCTCCTTAGACAATGTGTGATGTAAGAAACTTTTAATCACCTATTTACCACATTAATATGAAAATTTTAATCATAGGCAGTGGAACTCGTGTTATGTCCTTTTGAATATGACAATAATAAGTCATAAGTGAATAAGTGCAGGTTTAACCAACAATTTCAAATTGGTAAAGTAGTCTAACTATAGTTAGACTTCAATTCAATTCAATTTTATTTATACAGCGCCAAATCACAACAAGAGTTACCTCAATGCACTTTATATTGTAAGGCAGACCATACAATAATACACACAGAGAAAAACCCATCATATGATCCCCTATGAGCAATCACTTTGGTGACATTGGGGAGGTGAAACTCCCTTTTAACAGGAAGAAAACTCCAGCAAAACCATACTTGGGGAGGTGCAGGGCCATCTGCCACGACCGGTTGGAGAGAGAGAAGGAATACGGATACAAAATATGCTGTGGAAGACAGCCAGCGATTAATAACCAAGTGTGATTCAATGCAGCTAGGTCTATTAAGTGAGAAAGGTGACTGAAGAAGAAATACTCAATGCATCATGGGAATCCCCCAGCAGTCTACGCAGATAACTAAGAGAGGATTCAGGATTCTGATCCTGCCTTAATTATATGCTTTGCAAAAAAGGAAAGTTTTTACATCAGTTAGTCAATATGCAGGAATATCTTAAAGACATAAAGACCTGGATGACCTCTAATTTTCTGCTTCTAAATTCAGATAAAACTGAGTTTATTGTACTCGGCCCAGAAAATCTTAGAAATATGGATCTAACCAGAATCTTACTTTGGATGGCATTACCTTGGCCTCCAGTAACATAGTGAGAAACCTTGGAGTCATTTTTGACCAGGACATGTCCTTCAATGTACATATTAAACAAATATGTAGGACTACTTTTTTCATTTGGACAATATCTCTAAAATTAGAAATATCCTGTCTCAGAGTGACGCTGAAAAACTAATTCATGCATTTATTACTTCCAGGCTGGACTACTGTAATTCAATATTATCAGGATGTCCTAAAAACTCCCTGAAAAGCCTTCAGTTAATCCAAAATGCTGCAACAAGAGTACTGACAGGGACTAGAAAGAGAGTGTATTTCTCCTATATTGGCTTCCCTTCATTGGTTCCCTGTTAAATCCAGAATTTAATTCAAAATCCTGCTCCTCACATACAAGAGAAAACCGCAGAGTCCAAAATTGCTTTGGCAAAGTCACACACAATATTAATTCAATATTAGTTTTAGTGACCTCCAATTGTAAACGGGTGTCATAACTGCCAACGTGATTAATTTTACTGAATTTACATTTAGCCTTAGCCAGCAGTTTTAAATTTCCCTCAATGTCGCCTGCTCTGGCCCCTGGAAGACAACTGACTATGGTTACTGGTGTCTCTCGCTTCACATGTCTCAGAACAGAATCACTAATTACCAGAGTTTGATCCCCGGCAGCTGTGTTGCCGAGTGGGGGAAAGCAGTTAGACACATGAACAGCTTTGTCGTGGACCAGGGGCTTCTGTTTAAGACTATGCTTCGTCCTTACCATCACCCAACCACCCTGTTTCTCTGGCTGCATGGCACAGTCTGCCAGGGGACAGCTAGTGGGGCCTATGCTACCTTCTGCTGTGACTATAAATTAGGCAGTGAATACACAGAGAGTGTGCTTGGATGAAGCATGTGAAGATTACACTACGAAATAAAACGTTATTAATAAGTTTTGTATTAAATTGCTACGCAGATAAGCTACACAAAAACACCACTGTGTGTTTATACAATTCTCTGCATTTAATTATTACTTATTATTAATCTCTGGCTGAGTTCCACAGCATGTCTTTGTCATGTCTTCATAGACTCATCCCCAACTTGTTGCAGCAGATGGCTGCCCCTTCCTGAGCCTGGTTCTGCTGGAGGTTTCTTCCTGCTAAAGAGACTTTTTCCTTCCCACTGTCATCTAAGGGCTTCCTCATAGTGCTCTGCTAATGATTGTTCGGGTTTTCTCTGTATTATTGTAGACACTTTCATTTTAAAGCGCACTGAGGCAACTGTTGTTGTGTACTATATAAATAACATTTAATTGAAGAATTTTATTCAATTAAGTTCTCTTGCTACATTAATTTAAATTAATTAATTTTTATTTTAATTAAAATAATAATAACTTTTAAACTGTTCTAATTTATATTGTTATATACTTAACATCGTTTTTTAAGTCACCAAATGCCACTGGTATGCAAATATAAGGTACATATTCAAGGATAAGTCTTTAACAGCAAGTGTAAAAGAAACTTTACCAACATTCTTGACATTTTTAAGTTTAGTCAAAGAATGCTGCAATTGTTCATTTGGTTTTTTGTCTTTGAATATTGTATCCTAATCAACAATCACAACTTAAAATTTATTGTTATATTTTGATGGAATAGTATAAATATTTCAAAATGAATTATTTTCTACATACTAGTTTTTCTTCACTGTTTTTGAGCAATCCTCTGACTTTCAGGTAGGACAGAATGAGACTCATAAGTGCCTACCAATGATGCCAAATGACGATATAACAATTAAGTGGATCAGCATGAGGAAAAATGTCATGATTTATGATGTAGTTTTAATCAAATCATGTAAACATTTATATGTTACATGTTGCAAAAAAACATATTATTGTGAATCATGTATTACCAGGTATGCTTTTAATAGGCATTATAAGGAACTTGTTATCACAGGACATTGTAGTCATATTAATCCATATTTACACATTTCTGTTTTTTACACATATAAACTTGTTTGATTCAACCAAATTAAGCAACCAATGCCAGATATATGTCGTCTATCTATGTTACAATTACTAGGCTAACTGCTGGCATGCTGGCTATTACTATAGGTAACAACATATTTAGCAATTACATTACTGATGACTAAAATTAGTATTGTATGACATTATACATAAGTGAGTACCTTGAAAGTGCATCACTCAAGAGTTGTCTGCCACACTTGACGTGATACCAGGGGATACAGGAAAATGTTTATTTCTCGACTCATTGGAAGTGATTTCTGGACGTTACTGGCTGTTGTTGGGTAAAATCAATTGAAAGTGCCGTAACAATAAACTTGGTAGTGATTGCTTTAGCATGAGCAGATTGCCACAGTCACCTGTAATTTTCAGAAATTATTTCCCCAGCAAGTACCATCAATCTCCAGCAACCACTCACAAGTTAGTGGTCAAATGTCAATGGACTAACTTTAACTAACGTTATCCAGAAGAAAGACAGCTTACATGCTAAAGCAGATATATTACTTAATGAAGTTATCACAACCTGGAGACAACATAAAACAACTATTTCTTGTTTTGTCCTCATGTGGAGTTTTGAGATCTATGTTGTGGTCTTGTTTATTGATATTAGTGATCAGTGAGGAATTGCTGACTGCTGACACTAAATGGAGAGGAGGGACACTGAGGTATGGTATTCAGGAGAAAACTAGGCTTTGGACTTCTGGGGAAAGTCTGACCCAAGTACTTCGTATAGAAATATGCCCATAGGCTATTAAAGAAAACCAAGAGTCAGGGAAGGTCTCATTTATTATATTACAGTCTATCAAGTAAATATAATAAATCTAAACAGATGTTATTCTTAATATAGCAACATTTCTTTGTATCGTCTTTTCTGATTTTTTTTTACAATACTTATTTGTCTCTTCTGCCCCTCAGTTTCTTCATCTCTGTTAAAACAAGCTAAGTGGAAAATGAGATATGCAGGAGAAGAAACAGAGAAGGGGAGGTCAAAAAGAGAAGGTGGATGTAGACAGAGAGACCTATAAAGACAGAGAGAGAGAAAGATGGACTACTGAAATAACAGAGTGAGTCCACCCCGATTCATCGTTGATTGGTGTCTCCCACACAGTGGAGGGGGAAGCTCTATTCTGCATTGCAGTGGCTGTCTGCATACCTTCCTGAGGTTATGTGTGTGTGTGTTTGTATATGTGTCTGCAGGTATGTCTAAATCTAATTTTTGTGGTTCTATATGTGTCTCTCTATATCTGTCTCTCTGTGCATTACACAGAGTCTATATTAAACTTCTATATTCATGCAGAACAAATATTTTCTTCTCTGGTAAAAAGAGGACATATAAAATAAAAATTTGCATATGCATAAAAACAGACCAGACTGCCCATGAAATGCTGCTACAGTATGTATGCAGATATACATTTTGTAGGTATACTTCAGGTAATTCAGTTCAATTCATTTTTATTTATAGAGTCACCTCAAGGTGCTTTATCTTGTAAGATAAAAGCCAACAATAACACAGAGGCAACCCCAAAAATTAGACAACACCCTTTAAGCAAGCTCTTGGTGACAGTGGAAAAGAAAAACTGTCTGTAGCAGAAGTAGGCTATATATGGTAGAAATATGTTCTCTCTTTCTACAGTACCCTCGCTGCATCTGAGACATGATGTTTCAAATTTTTTGAGATATTGCACAAATGCAAGAAAGCAGTTCACTTTTCACAGTGTTAGTAGAGGCCAAAGTATTGCCATCCAGAGTAAGTAAGTATATAGCAATGCGCGCTATGTTTTTGAATGATATATATCAGCTATTAAAAAATTCCCCTCTCGCCCCCTGCGGGCGGTGTATCTTTCAAGCTCTGGTCCTCTACGAGAGCCCTGGGAGCTTGAGGGTCCTGCGCAGTATCTTAGCTGTTCCTAGGACTGCGCTCTTCTGGACAGAGATCTCCGATGTTGTTCCTGGGATCTGCTGGAGCCACTCACCAAGCTTGGAAGTCACAGCACCTAGTGCGCCAATTACCACTGGGACCATTGTTACCTTCACAGCCACCCCAAGGGTGGAGGTAGAGCAGGTCACCTACTGATCGCAAGGTTGGTGTTTCGATCCCTGGCTCCTCCAGTCTGCATGCCAAGTATCCTTGGGCAAGATACTAACCCCAAGTTGCTCTCTGATGCATCCATCGGAGTATGAATGTGTGTGAATGTGGTTAGACAGCACTAAGTTTAGAGAAAGTGCTTGTGAGAATGGGTGTGACCGGGTGAATGTGGCATGTTGTATAGTGCGCTTTGAGTACTCCGGAAGAGTAGAAAAGCGCTATATAAGAATCAATCCATTTACCATTTACATCTTCTTGAGCTCTTCTCTGAGCCCTTGGTATTTCTCAAGCTTCTCGTGTTCCTTCTTCCTGATGTTGCTGTCATTCGGAACCGCTACATGGATCACTACGGCCGTCTTCTTCTGTTTGTCTATAACCACTATGTCTGGTTCGTTAGCCACCACCATTTTGTCCGTCTGTATCTGGAAGTCCCACATGATCTTAGCTTGGTCATTCTCTACATCCGTTGGGGGTGTCTCTCATTTTGACCCCGGGACTTCTAGGCCATTTGGCACAGATGTTTCTGCATACTATGCCAACCACTTGGTTATGGCGTTCCATGTATGCCCTGCTGGTGTGATAGACCCCAGCCTCTATGGATCTTGTGCTCAGCGCTTGTTTCTGTGCTGCCATGATTAGTGCCTCTGTGCTGTCTTTCAGTCCAGCTTTGTCCAGCCACTGGTAGGATTTCTGGATGTCAGCCACCTCCATTATCTGCCGGTAGGTACATACTGTGCGGGAGCTTGCCCTTCCATGATGGCTCCTCCTCTTCCTCCTCTTTCTTGGGTTTCTGCTGCCTGAGGTATTCACTGAGCGGTTGGTTGGGGCCATCTTACTGATGTATTTATGGATGTTCATTGCCTCATCCTGGACTGTGGTACTGACGATCACTGGTCCCTGGCCTCCTTCCTTACGCTTAGCATACAGCCTCAGGGTGCTGGACTTGGGTTGAAACCCTCCATGCATGGTCAGGAACTTCCTGGTCTCGACGTCAGTGGCTTCTGTCTCCTCCTTTGGCCAGCTTATTATCCCAGCACAGTTCCTGATCACGGCAGGGCGTAGGTGTTTATAGCCCAGATCTTGTTCTTACTAGGGATGAACCCATCCAATATTACGTATCGGTCCCATACTGACGTAAATTACTGGATATTGGAGAGATTTAAAAAATGTAATCCGATCCATTAAATATCACAAAAGCACCTCACAAAACTTGCGACATGGCATAACTCAGCTCATAACCTTACGGAGCAGTATGCGTCACGTGATAGAGTGGCTGTGGCGTGCGAGACCTCTCAGTGGTCTGGTTGAGCATTTGGAGCCTCGCTACCAAACCGGCATTTCATCTCCGAGAAAGTTATCCCAGAGAGAAGTAAAGCAAGTGTGTAAGTTCATCTCTGAATGTTTGTAAAGCATTCCCACGTTAAGCTTAACAACCGATATATGGAGCGACTGCCTCTTCTCTCTCCCTCCCTCTCCTGTTGCTACTTCAATCATGAAACTGATTAATGATCGGCTTTTCTGTCGCAATTCCCGTCTCTCTTGTTTGTTTTTGGCCCACTTTGCACCAGAGAGAAGAAGGCAGCGGCTGAACAACAGCAGCACGTTTAAGCTTGGTAAGCTGTTGTTAGAATTTATTTAATATTACTTTCTACACCAGGATCCTTTTCTACGTAGCTGACGGCTGGTAACTGTGCAGGGGCGGGTCTAGCAAAGTTTTGCCAGGGGGGCCGATAGGGCATGAACAGGGAGAGGGGGGATACAAAGAAATACTTTTCTTTCTTATTCTCATTTAAAATGTCTAGCTTTTAATTAATAAATATCCAAATCTTACACCCAAAGTTTTAATCTGATGTAAAATGTATGGTCCATACTGTATATAGTAACTATTAAGTCTAATATATACCCTAGTAAGCTATAGAACTTTTTCCTTTGGAAGGTATCATCTGTGCAGTCTGCAATTCATTTGAAGAAAGATGTTGAATCTATTTAATTATTGTAGAAATACAATTAATTTCCGTGCATTTTTTTACACGTGCATTAAAGTTGATTACGTCAATTAAGCATCACAAGGCGGAGGGTGGGGGGTGGTTCCCTATTTGTTTTTGCTGGGAGTGGGCAACCCTATTAGTTAGGCTGTTTAATATTTCTGCTTAGTACTCTTTAAAATACCAGAATAGGGAGGATGGTGCAGGTTTAAGTTTATTAAATTGATCAGTATTGCTGAACTATGAAATAGTTTGGGTCCAGTGTATTTTTTGCATACAGGTATAACAGAATAGCTTTAGTGTTTTGTTTTTTAAAACTTGAGTATGAACTTATACAAAATGCAGCAAGATATTAAAAAACAGTTTTATTGATTAAAAAATACACTATATGGGAGTCATATCAGTATCGGCAGATATCCAAATTTATGATATCGGTATTAGACATAAAAAAGTGGTATCGTGCCATCTCTAGTTCTTACCATTCAGCTGACTCCTCGGGACTTGCCTGACCCTCTGCAGGTGCTAGGTGCGTCCGCCTTCCCTGCACGGCATCCGCAATCATGCCTCGCCGACTTAATATTGTACTGGGTCCTGTGTTTGGGGTTGTTGGTTGTGTGTTATGTTGAGCTGGCAGCGGGAGAGCTGCAGCTCTGGGTGTGGATGTACAGCAACCGTCAAAGTATTAATAAAGTATGCTGCAAAGCATGAACGTGCACCGGGGTCTGCTGTGGGTTTGTTACAGTAACATTGGACTCTTTTTCTTTTTTTGTTTTCCCTGTCTCTTGCAGAACCTTGCAGTACCATTTTCTCTTCGTTTGTTTGTTGGAGTCTGTTTTTTAAATTGAGTTCTCCTGGCTTTTCTTCGCTACGATTTCCAGGTAGGAAGTTTTGGTCTTTTCCAGTTCTTGTTTTAGGTTTTGCACTTTCAAATAATTTTTTTCATAAAGGGCTTCACTGGTGCAGAGTTTGGTTTTGAGTGGAAAGTGTTAGGGTGATTGTGATAAAAGTTGTCATTGTTGTACTTAAAGTTGTGGACCTTGTTTTAAACTGCATGATCAAAGACATTCTTTTGTTTCCATGTGTCCCTGCCTGTTGGATGGTGGGGGAGGTTATATTGTTTAACTGCAAGCACATTCTATGTAAGCTTCTGGTTTCCATGTTTGGTAAGGAATGTTTACTTCCTGCCCTTTATAGGCTCACCTATGCTTGTATATGATGAATCATTAAAGGAGTTGAGCCATATACAGGGGTGAGGGGAGATGACCCGTTTGTGATCAGTAGGAAGTCAGACACACACACACACACACACACACACACACACACACACACACACACACACACACACACACACACACACACACACTTTGGGGTTGGCTGGGATCAGATGAGGCGCTTTCGGCGCCGAGAGCCTGATCCGACCGGCTCCCCTTGCAAGTTGAATTGCATCGATCTCTGATTGTCCTGCTTTGTTCACGGGAATAAGTCTCTGAGTCAGCGAGGCCTGCAAGCGCAGACCTAACAGAAAGAAATTATATTACACCCTTCAAACTCTCATCAGTCTGCACAGTTCTTCCATTAAAAAAAAAAAAAAAACAAGACAAAACAAAACAAAACAAAATATTTGTTTTACAGTATAATCACTATAATGCTTTCAGAAATATAAATGATTGTTTACTGGCCCCAAATGTATTCTGCAGCAGGACAGTGACCCCAAACATACAACCAAAGTCATTAAGAACTATATTCAGTGTAAAGAAGAACAAGAAGTACTGGAAGTGATGGTATGGCCCCAACAGAGACCTAAGCTCAACATCATCGACTGGGTCTGGGATTATATGAAGAGAAAGAAGGATGTGAGGAAACCTAAATCCACAAGAGATCTGTGGTTAGTCCTCCAAGATGTCTGGAACAACATACCAGCTGAGTTCCTTCAAAAACTGTGTAGAAGTGTACCTAGAAGAATTGATGCTGTTTTGAAGGTAAAGGGTGGTCACACAAAATATTAATTTGATTTACATTTTGCTTTTGTTCATTCACTGCATTTTTTGATTGACAAAAACAAATGATTACCACTTTCATTTTTTGAAAGCATTCTTTGTTTACAGCATTTTTTCACACCTTCCTAAAATACATACATACATACCTACATTGCCCCCTGTGAACCACCTGTATGCTTTTTAAAACACACCCTTTGCACTGTGCACATGTCTGACAACCTGCTGGAGTAGCTTTATGGCCAAAACCAACTTTCACAGACAGGTAAGAGAGCGCAGATATTAACATTATTCGCATCACAGCGGATTCCTTTGTCACACAAGTCACCATTCAAACAGCACTCCCTGACCTGATGATTACATGATGAGGACATTGTTGAAAAGATGATTCCAAGGAATTTGGTAGTGTGGAGATATTCTGGTTATTTAAAATTTGGAAAAAGAACCAACTATCCCGTTGGAGCTAATTTGCCTTTTTTTTAATTTGGAAAAGAGATACTGTCAGCTTGGTCATACCACAAGTATAAGTTAGACAAAATGGAGATATGAAAGAGATTCTAAAAGAGATATGAAAGAGTTTCTAAAATAGATAGTTGTAGCTTCAACTTTGACTGCAGTCATATCTCATCCCAGCTTGCCCATACTCAATGAATTGATCTGACTTCCACTGGGGGTCTCCTGCATTCTCTGAGGCTCAGATTGTGCCCTTTAAACAATGACAACCCCGCACGGCGATGTCAGACTACATTCGTCACCTTCCATGTTACAAGTAACTATAAAGCCATGTGACAGTTTCTATGGCAGGAAACAGACACCATAATCATAGAGAGGAGATATGTGTCCCTGAATGCTTTTGTCAAGCCTTTATCTCCGTTTATACAGCACCGATGTACAGGATAAGTATAAATGTTAGGAAAATATAAAAGGATATTAACAAGAGACAATGAAATTAAATGGAAAAAAGTCTAAAAACACTCTTCTCACACAGCCTTTTAGTTTTTTTGGTGAAGCACTGTCCTTACAACAATGTGCACCTAACAAAGTGATTGTAATCTCCATCAAAGTTCTTACCATTTTAAAGTGTATGCCACGGCAAGAAACACTTGTATTACTTAGCTTACATCACAAAATTGTTTTTAGTGATATAATGTACAAATATGCTACTAATACTACTATACTAATACAACTACAGCTGCCGTAAATAAACAGGATAGGAATTGGCAAGCAAATTTTGCCAGTGATCACAGTACCTGGACGGGGTTTTTTTCATTTTCCTTTTTTTTTATTTCTTTGTAAGCTCCAGGTAGCTGGCCATTGGCTGGAGATTGAATGCGTCGGGGCCTAAGGCTGACTGAGCCACCGCTTACATCCTGGTTCCAACTGGACAGGCTGAAATGTATTGACTTTTGTATAGTATTTTTTCTCTCTTATTTTCTTTACTAAATGTACCTGTATATTGTTTACATGTTTGAAATAAATTAACAAACAAACAAACAAACAAACTGGACCATGCTTGTTGTTGTTGTGTAATAAAGTGTTCAGCATGTAGAAGAGCTAGTTAATTATTTTAATTATTATCTTCCTTTAAAAGAACAGACCTGGTATTTGTACAGGTGGAAGTCTTTTTCTTTTAATAACTTTTCTTCTGTTTAGACTAGAAATGCAGGTAAGAGGCTATATTTAGGATTTGTTTTTGGTTTTTTTTGTCTGTGCCCCCCTGAAGTTTTCTACCTTGAGAGATCATTAAACTTGTCTGTTTGTGACTAGAAACCACACTGTAGGACTGGAAATGAAAGGAAATGAGCCACTGAAACATGTTTCTTTGATCAGGTTAAAAAACAAAAATGGTGTAAATGGCTTTAAGCTGTTTCAGTCACATTGTGGGTATACCTCAACCTGCCTACTTTCAGAACTTACAAAACAGCAAGGATAAAAACATAAAACTAGAAAAAGACATTAAAAAACATCTCCATTGTGAAACAAACAAATGAATGACTCTGGCATGCTGACTTGCTGTCCAACTTAGGTAAAAAAGAAGTCAACACATTATAGCATTCAAATATATACACAAATTAATGTTGAAAAAGAATATATTCTGCCAATTACTTTGCAACAATAACAAATTACTAGGGTCTTTGAGGGACAGTCTGTCTTGTTTTCAAAAAGAAACTGTGAGGTAGATTTCATATTAAGAGGGAAAAGTTTACATTATCAGTAAGGAAAGAGTCAATGCACAGTGCTATGTCTTAAAAAAGTCACCTTAACATTTAGCTGGAGAATTAACATGAATGCAACTCTGTGGGTCCATCCTTCTGAATTTGCAAGATATGTGAAGAAAGTGCAAGGGGTACTGTGAGACCTGCATTCAAATGTGACACACCAGATTTCTGCACTGGCTTTTTAATACAATCAACAAATTTACTGATGAATTTTTAAATTATCTGAAAGCATAGTTCTATTCTAGTTCAGCTCTTTAGTGTTAATGCTCATATTCAATTATGTTTTAAAGCTGTGTTATTGAAAAGAGCTTCAGAAATTAAGTTAAAAATGACATTGTTAAATGAAGCGTAAGAGTAACAGAGTGCAATGTGCTCAGCATCACATATGAGAGAAGAAAAGTTGTAATCAGGAGTAAGAGTCTGACAGCCTGTGTGCTGCCTGATTAAAACATTATTATTTGCTCTGTACACCATATTTGCACACTTTTTGAAATCACATGCAATGCTTTTGAAGACCTTTTGAGGACTTCAACACAACTTTTTATATATATAAAACAAATCTTAATAATAACAGTACAGATTTTAACTATAGCTGACTTAAAATTGTGATTAATTATACTTTACAAAACTAGTGATTTATGAGTCCCCCGTTAATAAAAAACAACAACAAAAAAAACAATACTTTGTTTGGAAAAGTGCTGACATCAGAACAGGAGGATTTGGCCTCTTGTAGCAATATTTAGTGGTCACTGATACTAGTACACAGTAAACAGGTAAGCAAAGCTGACAATATGTATCACGCTGTGACAGTCATGTTGTTGTCTCTACAATGTGGCATGATGTCAGTGACTTCGCTGATTAAAAACATAGCACATCATTTAGGTTGGCCAACCACCAGCTGGCGGCATCTAGATATAGTCCAGTCTATGTTGAGGCTGATACTGAAACAAGTGTTGTTGTTTTTTCAGTTAATAGCCTACTACCTCCTACAGCAACAATTACTGTATGACAAATGCTTAGAATACCTCAAGTTATTTGAGAAACACCTAACACCGACAAAATTGCTTTTGTGAACAAGCAAGCTTCACTACATTAAAACTAAAACAATTACCTATGTAGCCAATCATTTGGAGTCCAGTACTCACTCTTTTAATTTGGATTTTCATCTCTATCAGTTCCTGTAGGCTGTATCTGGTTCTTTGGCTGCTAATTGCACCTCTATGCGTAAATCCTAGTATCTGTTTGTGACTGCTGTTTAGTGCTGAGAAGGCTTAGCTGTATTTGTAAATTACAATGATGTAAGAAAAATTTGCGAAAAGAATTATCAGCAAAGCTGTAAGCTGCCAAACAAAACCACCAAGCTAAAAGAAAACAACACAAATAGAGAAACTGATATTAGAGTCACACTAGGAAAAACAGTAGTTGGAGACCACAGCACAACCAAAATTAGATCCCTCAGCTGTTCAAAATCCCACAAGGCTGGCCGACATGATAGATGATGGGCAGGGCTGTGAGTACTCAGACTGTGTTTTTTTGGAACACAATATGGATAAGATCTTGAAGAAGAACAATGGGAATTGAGAGACCTGGTGACCAGTGATAGAAATTAGACTACTGTAAAATTGGAAGCAGTTTGTTCGCACTAACCAAAACAACTACCATCTTCATCTCATGCGGCCCCCCCGGCGCCAGCTGGATGCTCAGGGCAAAAGCTGACAGGAATAACAAATTCTCCTTAGATAACAAAACTGTGTTGTGACTCTGCCCCCTCCTTCAAGGCCACCCACGTCGACCGAAGATTGTTGACTTTTGTTTAACTGAGTGAACTGACACTTTCTTTCGGCTGAACACGGAACACACACACACATACACATGTACAATGACACAGACCTACCCCCCCCCCCCCCCCCCCCCCCCAACGCCTTCGAAGCTTATGTCTTCTATGTTGTGAGATGTGATGATTCATGTGCTATGTGTTGAGGCATTTTTTTCTGTTCTCAAACTGATCTCCCTGTTGGAGGCTGGGGGGTTCTTTTTTTCTCTTCGTCTTTCCTCATGTTGTGCATTTTCCATTGTTATACCTGATCTGTCTTCCACATGTGATGTTTGTGTAATGTATGTATGGTCGGAAGGGTAAGATGGCTCTGGCAAAGGTCGGCAGCCTTAACCCAATTTCCTTCAGGGTCAACCTTCAGGATCAATAAAGTTTATTGAATTGAATTGAAATTGAATTGAATTGGTAATGCCACTGTGGTTATGTCTTTGTTATAGTTTACAGCCTTGAAAAATTCTCAACTGAAATGTAGAATTTGTATGTTTAAACACACAGGTAGACACAAATCCCTTGTGAGAACATGCCCTGTTTCAACATGGTATGACTCAAAGAATATTTAACTACTTGCAGCAATGAACCAGTACAGGTTCCTGTTTCCCCATTTTATCTTATCTTTGGCAAGCCAACAAGGTGCAGCGAATTGGTAAGATAAAGCTGGGTTCAAATATAAGGAATAGTTTTAGGAATTCTTATCTCAGACCATCCTCAAAGTTTGTACTCACCCTGACAGCACACCTAGCACCAGGTTGAGCATGAAGAAAGAGCCGATGATGATGAGAGGGATGAAGTACAGCCAGTTCCACATGTTCCCTGAGGCATCATTGGCCTGAACACATAAACACATAGAAACAAAGACTAGAACTGTAAATACCACTCTGTGATTGTACTTATGGGATAAGACTGATTTATGTATGTTTTTATGTCTGCTCTGTGTGTATTTTTCTTCATTTCAAGCAATCTTCTAAAAATACTAACACCAACCTATATGTTTGTTCATCTGTTAGTATTGACAGGTTTCTATGGGCTCAAATTGTGGTCATAAATATTTTATACTTGTAAATCAAATGCGTAGTTGTGAACTGAGTTTTGTAACCTTGTAAACCAAAATGTGTGAAAGTTTTACGTTTGCTTTGTATCTGTAACCAGACCTCAATGAAAAGAATTTGTAACTCGTGTTCCCGGTGAAGAAGTAGGAGCCTACCGGTCAAAAGTTTTAGAACATCCCAATTTTTCCAAGTCCCTTGAATAGGTTGGCATGGTACAAAGGTAAGTGGTGAACTGCCAGAGGTCAAAAAAAAAAAGAAAAGGTAAGCTTACCCAAAACTGAAAAATAATGTACATTTCAAATTATACAAAAACGCTTTTTTTTTATAACACAACACAAATTGGGTTAACAATTTGGTTGATGAGGTTGATCAAGCTGTGAATGCTGGTGCTAATAATGCTGGTGCTAATAATTCCTACAGGTGTTCCAACTTTTCTGGATTACTTACAACCCCCTCTGTCTGCATAAAAGTGTTGCATCAGTTGAACAGTATTGTAGGGCTGCACAATTAATTGTTAGAAAATCGCAATCTCAATTCATACTTATGTGCGATCTCATTTCTAAATGACAACAATTTTAAAAAAAAAAAGAAAAAGAAAGATGATGATTGTACGGCATTTTGATCCGGGACATAATCTGCAAGAAAACAAGCGCTCACTCTTCCTGCTCAACAAATGACAATGGAGCCTTATACCACGTGATACAGAAGCCAGCTGGCAGGGAAAAAACAACGGAGAGCACGTGAGAGAAACTGCCTGAGGGGAG
This sequence comes from Pelmatolapia mariae, assembly GCF_036321145.2. NCBI lineage: Eukaryota > Metazoa > Chordata > Actinopteri > Cichliformes > Cichlidae > Pelmatolapia > Pelmatolapia mariae. The sequence continues at coordinate 7,327,420 of NC_086237.1, read as the reverse complement.
AAAACACAGTGAGCGCAGAGGAAAAGCTCACTGATGGCAGTGAGAATGACAACCCCACTGTAACATTAATTCCAAGAAAAGGTTCTCATTCCTCCATGTGGAAGTTTTTTGGTATCATAGAAGACGATGAGAGTCAAAAAGATATCATTTGCAAGCTGTGTTTTGCCATAGTAGCAGCACCACAAGCTAACACTACGAATTTGTATAACCACCTTAAACGTCACCATAAAGTGCAATATGACGAAGCTGTAAAGAAGAAAGTGACAGGAGAAAATCCGTCCCGGTCAACCACCCAAACATCAATAATGGGAACCTTATACAGCGCTTCCCCATACCCGTTGAACTCCCGCAGGCACAAAGAAATTACGGAAGCTGTCACTTATCACCTGGCTAAAGATATGGCTCCCATCAACACTGTGCAAAACGAGGGATTTAGGAAAATGATCAACATCCTAGAAAAACGCTACACAGTGCCGTCCCGCAACTATTTTTCAAATGTTGCACTACCTGGTCTATACACGCAGTGTCGAGCAACGGTGGAGACGGAATTACAAGCAGTACAGCATTTTGAAAAAAAAATAAAGCCTCCGGAACGATCTCTACCGTCATCGGAGCCATTTTCTGGTGAGTTCCACAAGTGTGCTGGTTTCCTAACACAGATTACGTTGCAGTTTAGGCAGCTGCGGCGGACTTATGAAAGTGATGGAGCAAAAATTGCCTTTTTTGCTCAGTTACTCCGCGGTCAAGCCTTAAACCGGGCTCAAGCAGTGTTACGAACCGACCCGGAGATTGCTTATGCTGAATTTCTCTCAAAGTTTAAAAGTGTGTTTGAAAGGGGCACCGGAGCAGAAGCGGCGGGTCACCGTTTACTGAACTTAAAACAAGGAAGATGGTGTATGGCGGACTCTTCTGAGGAGTTTTGGACACTGGCTGAGGAGACTGGATGGGGGCAGCCCGCATTGATAAGTACTTTATTAAACAATGTTTGTGATGAACTCAAGGGTGAATTACTAATGAGAGAATTGCCCAAAACCCTGTCGGAGGTGATAACCTTATGTGTGAACGTAGATGAACATATGAGGGCGCATCGCCGCACCGGCAACTACAGTTCCCAGAGGCCCGTGGGGCGAGCGGAGACAGCTTCTGGCGGAAGCGGAAGTAGCGATCGGGATGTGGATCGCGGCGACGAGCATGAGCTTTTACTGCGGCCGCAAGGGCCATATCGCCATTGTCTGGCCAGCACGGCCAAAAGACCACGCCCGCCGGTAGAAAGGAGGGTATGGGTGGGCGAGGTCTCCTTTTCACATTCTCCTCCACGTTTCATGCTAGCTGCTAAAGTGACTGTCCACTCTGCCTCCCACTCCCTTCAGGCGCTGATTGACTCCGGGGTGGAGCAGAGTTTCATGGATGCCTCCCTGGCTCTTGAACTCAAAGTTAACACACAAGCATTGCCCCACTCCTTGCAGGTTACCGCTTTAAATGGTCCCTAACTCTATCTGGTAATCACAGTGAAATGTTACAGTTTTATGTTTTTCAAGCTCCTCTCACACCCCTAGTGCTGGGATTTCCATGGTTGAGCCAGCATAACCCCGTACTCCACTGGAAAGAGGAGAGGGTTCTGGGATGGGGTGAGGAATGTCACATGACCTGTTTAAAAGCTGCTACTCCTGTAAAAACATCATGTAACCCACCACCACACCAGCCCCCTGACCTTTCAGCCGTTCCGTCGGAGTATCATGATCTCAAGCAAGTGTTTTGTAAGGACCGAGCCTGCTTTCTTCCTCTTTACCGCCCGTACATTTGCAGTATTGATTTGCTCCCAGGTGCACCCCTTCCCACTAGTCGCTTGTACAGCCTCTCTCAACCTGAACGTGAATGCATGGAGAAGTACATCAATGAATCCTTGGCTAATGGATTGATTCGCCCCTCTTCATCCCCTGTGGCTGCTGGGTTCTTTTTTGTGACTAAGAAAGATAAAAGCCTCCGGCCATGTATTGATTTCCGGGGTCTCAATAACATCACCATGAAAAATAAGTACCCTCTGCCACTCTTGTCATCCGCTTTTAAACTCCTGCAGGGGGCGACCATCTTCACTAAACTCGATTTGCAAAATGCTTACCACTTAGTCAGGATAAGAGAGGGAGACGAGTGGAAAACAGCCTTCAACACGCACCTGGGCCATTTTGAATACTTGGTCATGCCGTTTGGACTAACTAATGCTCCCGCTGTTTTTCAGGGTCTAGTCAATGATCTGCTCCGTGATTTCATCAATCGTTTTGTGTTTGTGTACCTTGACGACATTCTCATCTTCTCCCGCTCTCTCTCTGATCATGTACACCATGTCAGACAAGTCCTGCAATGCCTCCTGGAGAATCGCCTGTTTGTTAAAGGAGAAAAGTGCGAGTTTCATGTGAGTACTGTGTCATTCTTGGGCTACATCATTGAACGGGGCGATTTAAGAGCCGATCCAGCTAAAGTACAAGCAGTCTTGGACTGGCCAACTCCACCTAATCGTAAGCAGCTTCAACGGTTCCTGGGCTTCGCCAACTTTTATTGGAGGTTCATTCGTGACTACAGTAAGATTGCTTTGCCGCTAACCCGTTTAACTTCCCCTAAGGTACCTTACTGCTGGGATGATCGAGCCCAGGAGGCCTTCACGCAGCTAAAGAAACGCTTTGCTTCGGGTCCCATCCTCAGGCAGCCGGATCTCAAGCGGCAGTTTATTGTAGAGGTGGACGCCTCGGATGTAGGAGTTGGAGCCGTTCTCTCCCAACAACAAGAGGGTAAGCTCCATCCTTGCGCTTTCTTTTCCTGTCGTCTCTCTCCCGCAGAGCAGAACTATGACATCGGGGACCGGGAACTGCTAGCAATCAAACTCGCCCTGGAGGAGTGGCGCCACTGGCTAGAAGGCGCAGCGGAACCCTTTGTAGTATGGACAGATCACAAGAACCTCGAATACATCCGGTCGGCTAAACGGCTAAACGCCCGACAAGCCAGGTGGGCTCTGTTCTTTACAAGATTCTGCTTTACAATCACCTACAGGTCCGGTTCTCGGAACGTGAAACCCGATGCTCTTTCCCGCCAATTCACCGCCTCAGAGGATCAGGCCCGTGACTCTCCTATTCTCCCTCCCACATGTGTAATCGGAGTCCTGTCATGGGAGATCGAGTCCGCCATACGGGAGGCCCAGCGGGTGGAACCAGATCCAGGGACTGGTCCCCCTGGATTGCTCTTTGTTCCCACGTCTGTTCGCTCATGAGTGCCACAATGGGCCCACGGGGGCAAACTCACCTGTCACCCGGGCATTCATCGCACCATCACTTTCATCCAGCGGTTTGCCTGGTGGCCTACACTGGCCAAGGACGTCCAGCAATACATCGCCGCCTGCCCAACCTGTGCCCAGCTGTCAACCAGCCTGCTGCCGGCCTACTCCATCCCCTACCTACGCCAAGCCGCCCTTGGTCCCACATTGCTGTTGACTTCATCACTGGTCTTCCGTCGTCATCAGGTAACACAATTATCCTCACCATTATCGACCGTTTTTCAAAAGCCACCCACTTTGTTGCTCTCCCCAAGCTCCCAACCGCCCTTGAGACCGCCTGGCTCCTGTCAACCCATGTGTTTCGCCTCCACTGGATCCCAGCGGAAATAGTCTCGGACCGGGGTCCACAGTCTCTCGTCAGGTTTTCATCCGCAGACCAACGGTCAAGCAGAACGGGCCAACCAAGAACTCAAGGCAGCTCTCCGCTGCTTGACGTCCACTAATCAAACCACCTGGAGTGAGCAACTGACGTGGGTGGAGTACGCCCACAACAGCCTTACCTCGTCCGCCACTGGCGTCTCTCCATTCGAGGCCTCCCTGGGGTATCCCAGCAATCGAAGGTGAGCACTTTGTGCCCTCTGTTCAGCAGCACCTGCGTCAATGTCAGCGCGCATGGCGGGCCACTAGAGCTGCCCTTCTTCGCACTGCAGACAGAAACAAACAGCTGGCGGGGTACTGTCACGACCTGCAGGATCAGCAAGGCACTTATCATAATATCCCTGCTCCTGGCTCTCTTTTTCTCTCTCTCTCCCTCTCTCTCTTGTTTTGCTGGGGCGGAACTCATGGTGGGTTCACGCCCTCGGCCCACGCCTTCCTGGATTGGGAACACCTGGGCCTCATCAGACCAGCTGGTATTTAAGAGGGAGGAGGTCAGCTGTTCGACGCTGGATTGTTGTGAAGACTCTAATACACGCCAAGCCGAAGTTTCCCGTGCCTCCATTTCTGTTTTGCTGGATCCAGGGTCGGTGACTTGTACAGAGTGAGAGGGACCCTGAACTGAAACAGCTACCACAGCATTCTGCAGCGCCATGCAGTACTCTCTGGTATGTGCCTAGTTAGTCAGGGGTTCATCCTACAGCAAGATACTGACCCAAAACATAAGCTTGTAAGTCCACGCTACGCCAGAACTACCTCAGGAAAAAAGAACAAGATGGTAAGCTTGAAAACATGTAATGGCCAGCACAGTATCCATACTTAAATCCCATCAGGCTGGTTTTGGATGAATTGAAAAGAAGACTGAAAAAAAAGCAACATACAAGTGCAACACATTTATGGGAACTTTTGCAACAATATTTGATTTCTATTGTAGAAAACTTTGTTCAGCTGTTATATCTGCCAAAGGTGGCTACTTTGATGAGTCAAAAGTTTAGAATACATTTTAGTCCATAATTTGATTCCATGATTTCTTTTTTTAACTCCAACTGCTTATTTGTACAATAGTTTAATTTCAGAGTGCAATGAGAAATTAAACTGCATAAGCTGTTCAGTTAAGTAGTAGTGGGGGTCGTAAATCAATTTCAACTGCTTTGATGTTAATGAAATTAACAAGATCTGGGCAATTTAGCGTGCAGGTCAACACATTGATCTATCATATTCCTAAAATCCTACTTACCAATCAGATGTAGACATGCAATCGCATGACCAGTTATAAACTGTGGCGGGCAGAGCAGCCCAAGCCTTTCAAACTAGCAGACACAGGAAAGACGAATCACATCAAAAGATGACAAAGGCAACTGTCTCTGCTAGAATTGAAGCGAATGAAAACCCTTTGCCTCGTGTAAAAAGCATGTTTCGCTTAAAAGCAGTACAAAAGAACAACTATATAACGCAGTGTCATCAGTGTGAGCCAAAATAAACCGACATTTCAGTGTGAAAAAACAACTAACCTGAGGAAACATGTCGTGGTAAGTTAACTCTAAATTTCTTTTTAGCTGTGATCAAGTGGCTGTCAGTCTTATGTTAGAGCAGCTGTGTTGAGCTCGATTCCTCGAGGATTGGCGTACTGCAACTTTTTGATGTTCGGTAGTCCAACACACATGCATTAAATGGCTGAATTGCCACCTCAGCATGCGGTCAAGTACTACAGAATGTTGCTAATAATGTTATTCTGGTGTCTTGCGTGGGGACATGTTTAATAGTTTTAGATAAGATAAGAACTTTATTTATCCCAAAGGAAATTCTTTTTTTCATGAGCATGCTCACAGCAGCAAGATGAAAAGAAGAAAAAAAGAGTGCACAAGAACAGAATAAAATACAATAACATACAATAAAATAGAATACAGTACAATAAAATAAAAATAGAATACAATAAATAAAATAATAACATACCTATCAGTAAAGTACTTGCGCAAAATGAATACCAAAAAAAAAGAATTTAAAAAAGTAGTGTAGCAGCATATACTGGGAGAAATGAGACAAACAGACAATCAATAACTAACAGATGACTAATAATATTGCACAGAGTACAAAACAAAGTTACATTAATATTAATCCTAAAGGTCATCTACAGAGTGAGGAGTTGTACAGTCTTATTGCCACAGGTAGGAAGGATTTCCTGTGGTGGTCAGTTCTGCATTTCGGGGCGATGAGTCTTTTGCTGCGTGTGCTCTGATAATCGAGGCGTACATGGGGTGAGAAGAGTTGTTCATGATACTGAGGAGCTTTTTTAGCATTGTCCTCTCAGACAACTCCACCAGGATCTCCAGTCTGACACCCAGGACAGAACCAACCTTTTTAACCAGCTTGTTCAGCCTGTTGGCATCAGCTGTCTTTACCCCACTGCCTCAGCACACAGCCGCAAAGAACACAGCACTCTCAACCACAGAGTGATAGAACATGGTCAGCATTTTCCTACAGACATTAAAGGACCTGAGACGCTTCAGTAGGAAAAGCCGACTCTGCCCTTTCTGGAAGACGGATTCAGTGTTCTTGGACCAGTCCAGTTTACGGTCGATGTGTATCCCCAGGTACCGGTAGTCTTCCACGACCTCAGCCCCTCTGATGGGGGACAGGGGTAGGAGGAGGAGCAGGCTTCCTAAAGTCCATGATCAGTTCCTTTGTTTTTGTGATGTTAAGTTGTAGATGGTTTAGCTCACACCACTCAACAAACCTGTCCGCCACACTCCTGTATTCCTCCTCCTGTCCGTCCCTGATACAGCCCAGAGTCATCCGAGAATTTCTGCAGATGACTTGTACCTGAAGTCAGATGTGTAGAGGGTGAAGAGGAAGGGTGACAGGACCTTCCCCTCTGGCGCCCCCGTGCTGCTCAGGATGTTATCTGACCAGCAGCTCTTCACCCGGACATGCTGTGGTCGGCTTGTTAAATAGTCCGTGATCCAAGCTACCAGTGGGGCGTCCACCTGCATTTCTGTGAGCGAATTCCCCAGCAGTGATGGTCTGATTGTGTTAAAAGCACTAGAGAAGTCAAAGAACATGACCCTCACAGTGCTCCCAACAATGTCCAGATGAGAATAAGCATGGTCCAGCAGGTAGATGATGGCATCTTCCACACCGATACGGGGTCGATAAGCAAAATGCAGGGGGTCCAGCCAAGGCTGCACCAGCAGACGCAGGATGAGTCTCTCCAGCATCTTCATAACATGTGAAGTCAGAGCCACTGGCCTGCAGTCGACGGATTGATCTTTTTGGGAACAGGGACCAGGCAGGATGTCTTCCAGAGTGATGGAAACCTCTGCAGGTTCAGACTCATGTTGAAGATCCGATGTAGAACTCCAGACAGCTGGGCAAGCACAGCACCTTGGGACTGACACCATCAAGGCCTGCAGCTTTACTGGACTGGAGTCTGCCCAGTTCTCTTTTGATGTCATCTGCTGAAAGGGACAGAGTGAGACAGGCTGAGGGGGCAGGAAGGGGGGGGGGGAAGAGCTAGGAGACGCAGGGCAATCAAACCTATTGAAGTGCAGACTTAGGTTGTTTGCACATTCAACGTCCCCCTCCATTCCCACACCTTTCTTTTGTCTCTGGCCAGTAATGGCCCGCATTCCGTTCCACACCTCCCTGGTGTTGTTTTCTTGGAGTTTGCTTTCCAGCTTCCTTCTGTAGGACTCCTTTCCCTCAGCACTCTTGGCTTTCAGCTCCTTCTGCACCAGTTTCAACTGTTCTTTGTCCCCGTTTCTAAAAGCTCTCTTTTTCTTCTTTAGTGTAGCTTTGATGTCTTTGGTTACCCAGGGTTTATTGTTGGAGAAGCAGCGAATGGTTTTTTTTGGGAACCATAGTGTCTACACAGAAATTAATATAATCTGTAACACAGCCTGTGACATTAGCTATATTGTCCCCATGAGAGTCATAAAGAAAATCCCAGTCTGTTGACTCAAAGCATCCCTACAGAGTCTCTTCTATCTCCCTTGTTCATCTAGTAACAGTTTTTATGGCTGGAGGTTGTCTCTAAACGGCAGGTTTGTAAAGGGGCTGGAGGTAGACAAGGTTGTGATAAGCCCTGCCTAGAGGAGGGAGAGAGATGGAGGTGAATGCCTCAGTAGCATTGGTATAAAACAGGTCCAGTGTTTTATTCTCTCTGGTTTTGCAGTCCACATAATGCTTGAATGTAGGTAAAAAAAGTGGAGAGGCTCGTGTGGTTGAAATCGCCCATTACAGCCACAAACGCGGAGGGGCTTCGATTCAGGAGGTCCGCTGTCGCAGAGCTGATGATGTCATAAGCCTGCGGCGTGTTAGCGTCGGGGCGATGTAAACAATGACGATTATGGCTAGGGAAAACTCACGTGGTAAATAGTACTACAATTGCTAGAAAAGAAAATAATCAAGGTGTTCCAGTTCATTCCCTTAACCAGATTGAAATGCTGTTACATTGTTTTGCATCACCAAATACTCGCAACATTCAAAGAACTGAAGAAAGATTCTATAGAACAAGAGGTCATAATTTTCCACAACTATTTAAGAGACTGATAATATAATCTAGAAAACAATTACTTCAGTTGCTGTTGGGTAAACTTTTTCACATTTCATTTTGTTATTTTTTTCGATTTGTTTTTTAATGTGAGCTCACATTTTGGGGGGATAGCTGTGATGGGGTGTGGCTTGGTTGCAGAGGAGTGGTGGAGCAGTGGATTCAAGGTGTGGTGTCAGTGGGAGGCTGCTGTCAGAGGAGGTGAACATCATCTAATCATGCCTTCCCTATTTCAGTAGGTGCCGGGGCTGGAGAGAAGAGGTCTAAGCAGCTGGCGGCGTACTGTGAGTACTGTGAGTTCCCTCACAGTACAGAAACAGCCTTTTCTGATGGGGACTGTTTAGTGACTAAACTGCAACAAACTCTAAGATGTATACTTAATTACTTACATGCAAGTTGTTCAGAGAGAACCAAAGACCTACATGTGGCCCGTCGGCCATACAGTTCCCAGCTATGATTTAGTGTGTCTGATTTGGTCCACTTTAATACAGAAAGCAGACAATCACAGTGACTACAGCCATACCAGGGATACACCAATCTAATCTTTTTCAGTTTAAAGTTGATAGATACATTATCCATCAATAAAGGTATTTGTATTATATTAGTAGCAGTAACTTATTCAATATCCAACCTGCAATAATGACACACACACACACACACACACACACACACACACACACACACACACACACACACACACACACAGTAGAACTACTTCCACTTATTCCATTTCATTTTTACAGATAATGTGGAACCTCAGCTACTTCTATGTAAACAATTTAAAACATTTCTAAAACATTTCTTCTTGAAAACTAATGATATCGAGCTGTCAAGGGACATTCTGTGGGAGTCTATGAAGGTTTACATTAGGAGCAAATGATCAGTTATGTAGCATATAAGAATAAAGTACACTCTGAGGATGTTAAAACGCTGGTGAGGAACATGGCAGATGTCCATAGGTGATATGAGGTTCGCCCACACCAGATCTGTTCAACGAAAAATTATTACTACAAATGGAACTTCATATTCTTATGATGGAGAAGGTGAAAAAAAATATACTAAAATCCAGACAGATTTATTGTGAACATGGAGATAAAGCAGGTAGGCTTCTTGTTCTTCGGTTTAAAAAAAAGTCAGCTGGGCAAATGATTATAGGAAGTGAAATGGATCCTGGCTTAATATCATACAACTATCACGACATTAATGATTGGTTTAAACAATATTATTCTAACCTATACCAATCAGAAGTAGAGGGTAATGTATCAGAAACGGACCAATTTCTCAACTCTCTGGATATTCAAAAATCTCTCTAGAGGCTCAGTCATCCTTAAAGCAGCCACTGTCACTTGAGGAAATAAGTAATCCTATTAAGCTATCTCGAACAGGCAGTGCACCAGGCACAGAATGATTTCCCATCGAGTTTTACAAGGAATACCCTTAAAGCTCGCAGCTGTTTTGAAATCAGTCTATAATGAATCCCTGGAAAACGGAAAGTTGCCAAAAACACTTATTCAGGCCATAATCTCAGTCATACTTAAAAAAGATAAGGACCCTGTTCAGTGTAGTTCAGTTCCTCCCCTCACTCAGCAACACAGTCTGAAGTTGTTCTAAGTGTTGATGCTGAAAAGGCATTCGACAAAATAGAATGGACTTACCTATTTATAATTCTAAAACATTTTGGATTGGGGCCAAAATTTGATAGCTGGATTACAGTTTTATACTCAGTACCTATGGCTGCATCAGTACAATGCAAGGCTGTTGCCTTGCTCCTTATCTGTTTGTAATCAAGCCATTGGCAATTGCTATTAGATCAGACAGTAGGATTAAGACTATGTCCAGGGGCAAGGTAAACCACAAAATTCTGCTTTATACAGATGATCTACTTTTGCTAATATTAGATCCAATTAGTGGCATGTCCTACTTCTTTATCTGTTTCAAAATAAATAATTTAGCAAGGCAAATCAACTATAAAAATTTGCCCTTTAAAATTGAAAAAGGATAAATTTACCTCCCAGGGATTAGAAATAACTGGTTCAATCATGTCTATGCATCCATACAATTACAAGTCTATCTTAGGAGTAGGGCTGGGCCATATCATACAGTTCACGGTAATACCGGTATAATGTTAGGCAATGATAAGAAAATGAAATATCGCGATAGAATATGTAAAAGACTAGGTAAAAGACTTTGTTTTCATACCCACATGGCCAAAAAAGCATGGCGGTGACGGAGAATGAGAAGGGGGAATGAAACAGATGAACCAGAATTGGTTTGTAAAAATGGTGCAACTTCAGTGGTGTGGAACTGGTTTGGCTTTCATCCGTCAGATACACATCAAAGCACATTTTTTGGTAGAGCATGCAAGCGGGCCGTTGTTATTAGCATTATTACAGAACCGATTTTATGTGGTACACGGTGCTCAAAAATCTGTCAAAAAATGTTTTCGTACGACTCTGCTAAGCTACAAAGCCGCACCGCTTGATGGATTGTCGGAGCATTACGTCTACCGTAGTCGGGAGCTTCGCGGAGTAATACGTACTGTGCTTCAACATAATATTACCGTATTGTGTGTGTATAACCTCTTTTAAGTTTTGTGGATATTATACATGGTTATGCTCAGGATATGTCAGCCCATTTCCACAGGAAATGCCTTTTGGTTAAACTGTCAGCAAGGAATTTGCATTTTCACTGTTACATTTTTATATAGCTTTAATGCACATAAAAAACAACAGAAGTCATGTTTGGAGAGGATTAGGTTTGCCTAATTGTGTATTCTATTGTTGGGCAGCTTATATTTTTAAGTTAACATAATGGATTACCAGGTTTGCAGGTAAAGAGGGACCCGTCTGGGTAAATATGGAACCAAAAACAACACTTCCAGTTTCACCTATTTCAATTTTGACTGCCCCTCTTCAGCTAAATATTGGTGTGCCTGGTGGTCCAAAATTCTATAAAGATTTGGCGCCAATTCAGAAAGTACTTTAATTTGGAAAATATATGTAATTTCTCTCCAGTAACATCTAATCGTCTTTTTGTGCCATCCCAGACATTTGTGGATTGGAATAGAAAAGGACTGATTTATTTTAGCGATCTCTTTAATAAAGATGGTTTTGTCATTTAAATTCCTTTGTGAAAAACATGATCTACCAAAGTCACATTACTTTAGATATCTTCATGTTTTACTTCTAAATAAACTGGTGACTCTCAAAGTGGAGCCAATCAGAACCCAATGAGAATCGACAAGAAAGTCGATATGGAATCAGTCAGTACATAATATCGATAATGGAATCGGAATCACTAAATTCTTATCAATTTCTATACCTATATATCATACTGCGTGTGATGCTTTTTTAGTGTTTGCCAAACAAAACATAGCTCACTGTGTTTTATCATGTAAGATTCATGTGTAATCTAATTATAGCCCCAGATTGCATGGGAAAATTTTTTCTCAAGTAACATACCAGACTTATTGTGGGCTTGTTTTTAGTGCTGTGTAGTAATCAGTGAATGCCCATTCTGACGCTGATATAATACCCTGTATTGTATACACATGTACATATGTTTTTTAACACAATAAAATTATGATACTGGTGCCCTGAGGTAAACCAACAAAATATATGGCCAAAGATCTTTTTTTGTCCCCACAACTGGACTCACATTGTAGAGGATATCCACCCATCCCTCCATTGTAATACACTGGAAAACGGTGAGAACAGCGAAGAGGATGTTGTCAAAATTGGTAATGCCAAAATTAGGTCCGATCCAATACTCCCTACAGACAGTGCCGTTGGGACAGGTCCTTGCTGGAGCTTCATAGCCACAGGGGAAATCTGCCGTCTGCTCACCTGTAACCACAAACACACACATTTACAGACTAAGGTATTTTTTAGAAATTGTCACAGTGCGCTGTGTGGCATGCAGGATGTGGACCCAAATGCAGACTCCAAGACGTGGAAAGTAACTCCAAAACAGCTTTATTGCTGACACAAGGAAAAGAATACAAACTATACTGGGACATGAATAACTCTAAACGAAGAGGCACACAGGGGAACACACAGCCGGGTATGAGGGAGATTGCGAGGCTGGGGAGAAGAAAACAAAAGGTTTAAATATAGGGGTGGGTTTCAATAATCGATATATTGATTAAAATCGATTTTAGATTTAATAAAGCGATATCGATTCATTAAAATCCTGAATCAATTTTTAAATATAAATGTGTTTTGCCAGAAACGCCAGAATCTCAGGCTAAACCTCACAAAACAATTTCAACAACCACCAAACAGCTAAAACAGCAAACAAGAGCAGGTAAACGGATTCCGCAAAAAGACATAAACACAAAGCACGGACAAACACATCAGAATCAGTGAGATGTTGGCTTTCTCACCCAGCGGTACGTACACAGACATGCGGTCGGGGTTGAAATCCGACAGATTCTGATGGACAATGTGATTATTTGGATTTTATTCTTTAAATTTATGTAAGAGAAAGTCTGACTGATGATATAAAAGAATATCACACACATCACAGGGAATATATTTTACAATTAATTGTTCATTCTCCTGTTGGAGCTTGCTTCACTGCATAATTTCTATTACAATCATATTTTTGTTTATATGGGGGGAATTCAAAATGTGTCACTCAACCCCTTATCTTCATTAAAAAACACATAGGAATGGTTAAGGTTCTATAATATTTGCTCACTTGTGTTAATCCGGAAACAGGTGCGATGAAATTTCCCCATGTAGAAGTCAAGCCCGATGATGGCAAACATGAGGATGGCAAAGAAGAGCAGCAGGCCAATCTGCAACAGTGGTACCATAGCTTTCATGATGGACTTTAAAACCACCTGAAGACCTGAGGCAAAGCAAGAGAAGTAAGATTTCCTAACCATGATTGGTTGCATATGTAATGTAACATACCAGCATACCATAATGCTATCAAAATATATTTGCAGTAATTCTGTGTATGTTCTCAGTCATTCAGTCATGATAATCTAAGGAGCATGGAAAGAAAAGTGACTGGACTTCTTTAAGTTTCTTGAAGACGTTTCACCTCTCACCCGAGAAGCTTCTTCAGTTCTAAGACCAAATGATGAAGAGTCGCAGGTATTCAAGCCCTAGTGGAAGTTGTCCCTTAAGAGGGTCGTTGACCCATTGTTGATCATGTGATTGCTATTGAAAAGTCTTTGAGAAACGTAAAGAACTCCAGTCCCTTTTCTTTCCAAGCTCCTTAGATATTTACAATATCCTTTGAATTTCTCTTATACAACCAAGTCTCCTTGTCATTTTGCCTCTGTCCAGAAGATGCAGAGGAACTGTAGTGCTAAGGAAAAATATTTACTTGTTAATCTAAGGAGCTTGGAAAGAAAAGCGTCTGGACTTCTTTAAGTTGCTTGAAGACGTTTCACCTCTCATCCGAGAAGCTTCTTAAGTTCTAGTGACCCTAGAACTTGGTGGAGAGTCCCAGATTTAAAACCTATGGGAGTATTCCCCCAAGAGGGAAAGTGGACCCCTTCCTATTTTTACGCCAGATGTTTTTCTTGAGTGCGGCTCTTGGCACTAAAAGTGCACTCCTATAAACTGCATGGAAGTACTTCAATATACTGTATAGAAATACTCATATACACTGTAGCAAAGTACTCCTATACACTGTATAGTACACTGGCTTAAGGTATACACCACTAAAATTAAAAAGCTGTGAAATTTTGCAATTTATCTTCAGAACAGATGTTTATTTATTTCAACAGCTGACATAATATTTTTGCAGTATAGTAGTTGTTTGTTTGTTAACCTATTATAATGCTGTAACATGCTAACCACATCATGACCATTAGCACAGACAGCACATGTATTAAAATGTGAAGTGGACTTACTTGGAATCCCGGAGACAAGTTTGAGTGGTCGCAGCACTCTCACCGCCCTCAATGTTCTCAGATCAAAGTCAGCCCCCACAGTGGCCAGGATCCTACACACAATAACAGCATGGATTCAACAATAAAATTAAGCTGTATAGTTTATAGCCTTGTTTTGGTATGGTACCATCACAAAAAAGCTGGTATAATTTAGCAGTGGGATGTTCTTTAACTCACTGACCAAAACCCATGTTGTCTAGTTATTCAACTGGAAAATTCATGAAAAGTGCATATTCTTCTTCCAATTCACAATTATGGCTTGTATTGTGCTTCTGGGGCACTCAAAGCTTTAGAAAAGGTGTCATACCCTTGTCCTGATTTATGTCGTAATACAGTGTGATCACAGACATCTACAGACTTTTTTTAACCTGACATGCAGTGTGAACTGTGGGATCTTGAAATACACAAGTGTATCCCTTTTTAAACTGTGTCCAGTTACTTCAGTGAATCGCTACCTTATCGTGGTGGAGGGGTTTGCGTGTCCCAGGGATCCCAGGGGCTATGTTGTCTGGGGGGTTTTGCCCCCTGGTAGGGTTTCCCATAGCAAATAGGTCCTGGGTGAGGGACCAGACAAAGAGCAATTCAGAAGACCCTTATGAGAAAAACATGGAGGGAACTGTTTACCCTGCCCGGGATAGGGTTACCGGGGCCCCACCCTGGAGCCAGGCCCGGGGAGGGTGCCCGAGGGCGAGCGTCTGGTGGCCGGGCCTTAGTCCATTGGGCCTGGCCGGGCACAACCCGAAAAGGGGACATGGGCCCATCCTCTCGCAGGCCCACCACCCGCAGGAGGCGCTGTAGGGGTCGGGTGCATTGTGTGCCGGGCGGCGGCCAGGAGCGGAGGCCCTGGCGGACTGATCCCCGGCTACCAAGACTGGCAATTGGGACATGGAATGTCACCTCTCTGGTGGGGAAGGAGCCTGAGTTAGTGCGTGAGGCTGAGAGGTACCGGCTAGAAATAGTCGGGCTCACCTCTACGCATGGCTTGGGCTCTAGAACCAGTCTCCTGGAGAGGGGCTGGACTCTGTCTCAGTCTGGAGTTGCCCCTGGTGAGAGGCGGCGGGCTGGGCTGGGTATTCTAATATCCCCTCGGCTTGCTGCCGGTACGTTGGGGTTCTTCCCGGTGGATGAGAGGGTTTATCCCTGCGCCTTAGGGTCGGGGAACGGGTCCTGACTGTCATCTGCACTTATGCGCCAAGTGGCAGTTCAGAGGACCCAGCCTTCTTAGAGTCCCTGAGTGGGGTGCTGGAAGGTCCTCCACCTCTGTTGTCCTACTGGGAGACTTCAATGCTCACGTGGGTAACGACAGCGAGACCTGGAGGGGCGTGATTGGGAGGAACGGCCTCCCTGTTCTGAACCCGAGCGGTGTTTTGTTATTGGACTTCTGTGCAAATCACAGTTTGGCCATAACAAACACCTTGTTCGAACATAAGAGTGTCCATAAGTGCGCGTGGCACCAGGACACTCTAGGCCGCAGGTCGATGATCGATTTTGTAATCATATCACCAGACCTGCGACCATATGTTCTGGACACTCGGGCAAAGAGAGGGGCTGAGCTGTCAACTGATCACCACCTGGTGGTGAGTTGGATCAGGTGGCGGGGGAGGACACCTGACAGACCCGGTGCACCTAAACGCATAGTGAGGGTGTGCTGGGAACGCCAATTTCCGGGGGGCGAGGTCACTGAGGCAGTTAAACAACTCCTTGGTGGCAGAGACCCTGGTGTGGATGAGGTCCGCCCCGAGTTCCTGAAGGCCCTGGACGTTGTAGGGCTGTCCTGGTTGACACGCCTCTACAATGTTGCGTGGAGATCCTGAGTTATACTCCACTATCTGATCCTTGTTGAATTCAGATACTTGATCATCAATGGTGAGGACCCTACTAATAGAGCCGTACTGCTTTAAGAACTCAAAAATCTCTTCATCCTTTTCTGATCCTGTTACCCCACGCACCATGACAGCATTTGGGACCTTAATACCTAATTTTTCAACAAACTCAATCTTTTAGTGAGACAGACGGTTTTACCAAAAACTCACTCACACAAAATATGCTTCACTATCGTCACCCATTAATTCAAGGCTCCTGGCTGGCTCGCCACTTTAACACTGTAACCAGTATGTAACAAAATATATAAACAATAGGCAAATCAGAAGACTTCAGGAATGACAGGAGCCCAGAGGATGGGTAACCACAATGAAAACACAAGGCGGGATAAACAATCCCATTGGTTGGACCGTATTTGTATCCAGGTCAAAAAATAACCTTTGAGAAACAAAAATAAATAAATAACACAATTAATGCAATTCCATACAAAATAATTTGGATTTTTTTCTTTAGAGTCTCTCTCCAATTATGAATGTTTTTAACTGAACAGAATAAAACACCTTTAATAATAATTACAATAAACAGTCTCTAATTGCATCTGTTTGCCACCGGGCTACACTAACATAGCGGTGTCGCTAGCGATCAAGTAGCAAATCAATATATACCAGCTAGCCCAACTTCAGTAACCCAACAAACGTGACTGCTGTTTAGTTTTCTGTCTTCATCTATGTTGGAAGTGTTAGCAGAGCTGTACGTTTTAATTTTTTCAGAAATCTTTCAGTCAGAACATGGTATATCATGTTTAGGTAACTAGCGAAACTAGCGCGCTAACTTCCTGCTAACTTTTAATGCAGTTAAATTTAATAAATTCTGTTTTCATGGATGCCTGGATGTTCAACTTAATTGTTACACCTGGTAAAGCAGCAATTATGATCCTTTTATTAAAGATGAAATTTTTTTGGCAGTTTTTAACTCTCAGTGTGCAGCAGTGTTCGTTTGACTTTGGGGCCTTTATTTAAGTGTTATCTGACAGTATGTTTTGCACTAAGTACCGCAGCAATTTCCTAATGTTGTAAACCTGCTCAACATTTGGCAATAAAACCCTTTCTGATTTCTGACTCTGATAGAGTTTTCACAGGCCTCATAAAGAAGCTGTTTTTCAGTCTTTCTGTACATGCTCTCATGACCCTGAGCCTGCTAAAGGGGAGTGAGTATAAAAGACATTGCCCAAGGTGTGCACTGTCACACTTGATCTTTCAGCTGTGTTTCTATATCAGGCAGAGTAGATATATTCCAGGGGTGAGAAGGGGCAACAATGACCTTGGATCCAGTCTTCACCATTCACCAGACTGGCATGTGATGTATCCATTTTAGATTTCCTAAAGTCACTGACAAGGTCATTCGTCTTGCTGGAGTTGAGGAACAAGTCATTATTCTGACACCAGGATGTGAAGGCCGGGACCTCCTCTCTGTAGGTCGCCTCATTGTCGATGTCTATCATTCCCACCATGGCTATGTCATCGGCAAATTTGTACACTACAGGCCAAAAATTTTAGAGCGCCAGTAATTTATTGCAATTCTAGTCATTCAAGTCCATTGAATATATTGAAATGGTACAAAGGTAAGTGGTGAACAGCCTGAGGTTAAAAAAAAAAGTAAGGTTACCCAAAACTGAAAAATAATGTACTTTTCAGAATTATACAAAAAAGCCTTTTTCAGGGAACACAAAATGGGTTCACAATTTGAACAATTGCTGTTCCGCAGCAATGGAGGTTGATCAAGCCTTGAAAGCTGGTGCTACTAATTCCTACAGGTGTTCCAACTTTTCTAGATTACTGGATTACTTACACACCCTTGTGAGCATCAGTTGAACAGTATTGTACAAGTTTACAAGCATTGTACAGAGTAGTGTGTTGCTACAAAAATGGCGAGGAAAGGGCAATTAACAATGCAAGTAAGTAAGTAAGTAAAATTTATTTATATAGCACATTTCACAGATAAAAATCACAAAGTGCTTCACAATAAAATCAGAAGTACAAATAAAATAATATAAAACAGTGAAAAAATTAATTAAAAGCTTGTTTGTATAAAAATGTCTTCAGCTGCTTTTTAAAGGAGTCAGTGGAGTCTAGACAGCGTAAAGACAACAGCAGGGAGTTCCACAGCCTTGGTGCCAGTGCCTGATAAGCCCGATCCCAACGTGTTTTAAACCTAGTACATGGGACCACCAGTAACCTCTGACCTGGCGACCTAAGTCAGGGTTCATACGCCTTTTTCAGGGTCAAATTCAAGCACTTTTTAAGCACTTTCAAGGTCCTTTTCAAGCTTTCCAGCACCCCCCCCCCCCCTCTCAAAAAAAAAGGATGCAAGTTTCAATTCGCATCACCTTAAGTTAATTCCCAATAAAACTAACTGTAAGATGTTTAACTACATTGCTGTCTGTATTATTGCTGAAGTCCTAAATGATCACCTTTAAAGTGTTTGTGCTAATAACATCATGTACAGTCAGACAGGCATGGAGAACAGCACTGACTGGGAGAGGCTTGAACAGATCACATGGTTCAATTCAACATATAAGACTTTAAGAATGCACAAGCATCTACTCAAAATCTACTGAATTTATTATCCGTGATATTATTATGTACAGTTCCAATGTTTTTTGTTCATCTGCCTTAAATAAACAAGCACCCTTAAAGTATGAAATATTCATATACAAATACACATATAAATGTGTGTACTGTCTCAGTGGCTGATAGTGCCCCACAGGCCTCAGTGTGAGCTTGAAAACATTTATAATGTTTAAGTAGTTTAATGTGCAGGTGCTGATGATAAACACATTTTGAATGTACTATTTACCTAAAAATGCAGCCAAGGCTCAGACGTTTTTTATATAACCATTTAAAACTATTTAGAGAACAATCAGGTGTGCTGCATCAAATAAGAAGGCACACAAATTATTTATGCAACTCCAAAAAATAGTTTGTGTCCACTCTAACACAGATGAGAAGAGCACAGGGATAAATCCTGTCACAAATCTCTCACGTATCAAAACACTCTCTCTCTCTCTTTCGCCGGTCACTCCTAAAACTTCCCCCTCTGCCCAAACGACCAAATTCCACATGTTGCCATATCATTTTTTGATTGGTCGACATGGTAAATTTTTCCACCAATAGGGAAGGAGTGTTTTTTCTTTTTTCACTCACAATCAAAGCGTGTTTGCTAGCGCTCGCCATTATTGATTTTCTTATTCATTTTTTATCTTCTTACTCTATTTATATTTATATTGTATCCCATTCTTATTTATTTTATCTCTTTATCCTGTATATATTCTTATTAGGTCATATCTCCAGTGTTTCCTCGGAGGGGGCTCTCTGCACCGGGGCTGTGATCGACCGTGGCTGCTGGGGCTCTGTGGGTCCTCTCAGCCTGGCTGGGGGGCTTCTTTGCCTCCCTCCTGCTGTGTGCCCAGCCTGGAGGCTGCGGTCTGTGACCGGCTCCCGGTGCAGACGGCTCCCTGTGATAGTGTTTCCTCACTTGGCTAATGCGTACCCAGCCCAATTTTACTCTTTAAGTGTGCGTGTGTGTGTCTGTGCGTGTGTGTGTGTGTGTGTGTGTGTGTGTGTGTGTGTGTGGGAGGGTGGGTGGGGTGGGCTGCTTTTAATCATGTAAAGCACTTTGTGCTACATTTTTTGTATGAAAAGTGCTTTATAAATAAAGATTGATTGATTGATTGATAGAAAACGCCGTTTTTACCGTTTCTTCCCGGAGTAAACGCCACTGTTTTATCCAGAAAAAAACATCGGTTTTACGTGGCCTATCAACACAATTTAAAAACTGGTATACAGCTTGAAGTCCGCACGTTCGACCCAAGTTGAAATGAAGACTCTGGGTCCGTCGACCCCAGAGGGTTAATCAGAAAGCCTTAAGTTGGCTAGTTATGTATCAGGCTAATGTTTAAAGCTTTCACTTGAGCAAAGTAACTCATATTACTGCTAAGTAATGTTAGCTAAGTTCACAGCATATTCCATAATAGCGCTGTCATACTGCATCACACTCAGTGCATTTCAATCATTTCTCCAGCAAGTTTGATAGCAAAATAATAATCATAATTTTAAAAAATAGCATGTGTAACGTACACGTACTGGAAAATTATTTACTAGGACTCACCTATCATGCGACTGTCGTTTTTCCATCAAAACTCATTAAAACAGCAACCTACAGGTATGTTAGCGCGCTCATCCCCGACTGGCCGAGGGAAGGGCGGGGTCACACGTTGAAACAGACGCAAGGCAGCCCAGACGGGGAAATTTTGCTTTTACATTTTGCGACTCATTTTATTTCTCTATCTGATAAGAAAACTATTCAATCAGATAGTTATTTGTTGTGAATGAAATACAGTTACATTTTCAAGCACTTTTAAGCACCACATCTGAAATTCAAGCACTTTTCAAACCGTGAAAAGACAACATTAAAATTCAAGCATTTTCAAGGATTTCAAGCACCCGTACGAACCCTGCTAAGTGCTTGGGATGAAGCATGAGGTTCTCAACAGGTCAGAGATATACTAAGGAGCTTCACCGTGCAGAGCTCTAAAAGTTACAACTAAAATTTTAAAATGAACCCTAAAATTTACTGGCAACCAATGAAGGGAAGCCAAAACTGGAGTAATGTGTGACCTCTTGTTTGTGCCAGTTAAATTTAAATTTAATTGCCACGGCATTCTGTACAGTTTGAAGGCTATCCAGAGCAGATTTGTTGAGACAAGTAAAAAGACCATTACAATAATCCAAACGAGAAGAGATAAAAGCATGAATAATCATCTCAAATTCTGCCTTTGACACCAGTAGTCTGAGTTTAGAAATGTTTCTTAGATGATAAAAACAGTTCCGGACAAGTTGTTTAGAGTGTTTCTCAAGAGAAATTGAACTGTCAAATATAACACCTAGGTTTCTGAGACTCGACTGAAATGAAGGGTCTAAAAAGCTGAGAGCATGTGATCAGGTGCAGTAATCAAGGTTTCTGTTTTATCTGCATTTAACTGGAGGAAATGGTCCTTTAACCATTGTTTGATTTCTGACAGACAATTATTTAAACTCAGAAGTTTTAAAAGAACAGTATAACTGAATGTCATCAGCATAGAGATCATAAGAAATATTATTGTAACGTCTGATAATTTGGCCTAGAGGGAGTATATACAACAAAAAGAGAATCGGTATCCTTGAGGTATCCCAGAAGGCAGAACTGATGTTTCAGACAACACATGATTCATACAGATCATAAAGATCTCTCAGATAGATACGACATAAACCACTTTAAAACAACACCAGTAATCCCAACAAGTCCTTCAGCCTGTTTATCATGATGCTGTGATTGACAGTATCAAAAGTAGAGGTGGGATCCAACATAACCAGAACGGTGTACTCTCCAGAGTCTGCTGCCATCAGAATGTCACTTGACACTTTAAGTAAAGCGGTTTCAGTGGAGTGTAATTTGCGGAAACCAGACTGGAAAATGTCCAGAACATTGTTCTTCTCCAAAAAGTTGTTAAGTTGTTCTGCAACTGTTTTTTCCACGATCTTTGACACCAATGGTAATTTTGATATTGCCCTGTAACTGCTTGGAAGAGATGGGTCCAAATTTGGTTTCTTTAATATTAGTTCAACAATAGCTTGTTTAAAATAGCTGGAAACTGAGCCAGTATAAAAAGAAGTATTAATTATTTCCAGAATACAGGGGCCAATAGAGTCAAACACACTAACGAAAAATGATGGAGTATATAAAGTATATCAAGGTGGCTTGAAGTCAGTTTCATCTGTCCAAGCACAGCACTTTTACTCCTGTAAGGTAACAGGAGTAAAAGAGGACGAGGTATCAGAGGTAAGCAAGGTGTCAGTGTGATACTGAGAGGATGATGGAGAAATATTTAAACTGACAGCAGTGACCTTATTAACAAAATAATTTAAAAAGTCATTACAATCAGATTTAGTATAGACTGGTACAAGAGGAATATCAGGAGAGACAATGTTCTTAATTGTATCAAACAATACTCTGGGATTGTTCTTTTTTGAAGCTATTAGATTAGCAAAATATTCAGTTCTGGCATTTTTTATCATGTCGTTAAGTGAGAAAATTGATTCCTTGAGATGTACCCTATGAACCTCAAGCTTGGAAGCCTTCCATAAACGTTCTAATTTGCGACAATATCTCCTAAAATTTAGAATATTTTCATTTATCCAGGGAAAGAAATTTGAAGAATGGACAACATTTTGTTTCAGAGGTGCCACTGTATCTTAAATAGATTGACATTGATTGTTAAAAGAAAAAATAAGTGAATCCACGTCATCTTGAGCCAGCGAGGGTCAAACATGGCAGAGAACCTTCTAGCAGCATCCTGGTTTATAATCCACCTGTGGATCATCAGTTTAGGAGGTGAAGGATCCACGTAAAATGACAAATTAAAGAATATGCAACTATGGTCACTCACATGGACATCCTCCACACATGCATCATGTATATTTAAACCCAGGGAGAAAACAAGATCCAGTGTGTGGCACTTTGTATGTGTGGGGCCAGAAACATGCTGCTTAAAGTTAAAAGACTGAGTGATAGCGATGAGCTCAGCAGCAGTGTTACAGGATGCATCATCAATATGAAGGTTGAAGTCTCCCAATATTACAACCTTCTCCAGTTTAATGATCGATGTCAGAAGGTCGTTAAATCAGTTAGAAAGACCCCGGCAGGTCCAGGAGGTCGACAGATTAAAATACAATAAAATGTTTTCAGAGAACCGACCTTCATCATCTGTGACTCAAATGAAGAAAAGGCGTCCGAGGTCATCAGTCTGCATGTGAGTCTGTCCTGGTAAACAGCAGCAAGTCCAAGTTAAGCAGGGCAAACCGAACTGATGACGGTTTATTTGCGAAATCTACAGCTGACCACAGCGGCACTTGAATTAAACACCTGTGCACACCTGTGGATCTGGCAACTCCAGAGCTGGGAAAAACCTTGATTGATGAGCAGACATAGCTGTCATCAGCAAAACGGAGAATGGATGACGGACACAGAGCGAGCAAACTGCTTTCGAGCCATGGGGCTCGGGTCCCAGACGGTGGCGTAACATCCCCAGCAAACAACAGGAGAGGATCTGGTCACAGGCACCGAGAGTCACCCCACAGCCAAGTAGCTAGCCTCCGGTACCTTCTCCGTTTCACCTGGACGCCGGCACTCGTTCCCCTTTTTCGTCTCTTGAGGGTGGAAATCCCGCGGGTTGTGCACAGTAGCACGCATTCAGGTGAGGAACACACCAGAGGAGGAGGAAAAGTTTTTCTGTAGCTGTCCCAGCTGTCACAGTAGCTCTCAATTGAGCCTTGGATGTTTAACAGTGTATCCCGAAGGGAGACAGACCATCACAACACTTAAAAATCTAGGTCTTTCCTAAAGAGGAATTGAAAAGAAAATCAAGGTGTCAGTGAGTACAGTTTCTTTCACTGTCAAAAGGCACTAAAACACTGGGGCAAGCTCTGACAGGAAGAGGTCAGGCAGACCCAAAGCCACAACTGAATCAGAGGACAAGTTTCTGAGAGTTAACAGCTTGCTTGATAGGTGGCTCACAGGACAACAGCTTCAAGCACAGCTTGAAAGTGGGCGTAGTAAGTGAGTCTCAGTTTCAACTGAGAAGAGAATACTTCGAGCTGCAGGTTTGACAGGGCGAGATGCAGCAAGAAAGCCACTGCTAAGATGTCAGAATAAGACAAAGAGGTTTGCCTGGGCCATGAAACATTGCTACTGGACTACTGAAGACTGGAAGAAGGTATTTTGGACTGGTGAATCAAAATTTGAAATCTTCTCTGGGTTATCATGCAGGATCTTTGTTCTCCATCAAGTAGGTGAAAGGATGATTCCCCAGTGTGTGGCATCAACTGTCAAACATGGAGGAGGAAGTGTGATGGTCTGGATCCACCTGTATTCGTACTAACAACAACTTGTCTTCGCCTTTTCCACTTGAGAGGGCCACTAGGCAAGGGTGCCCTCTCTCACCCCTCTTATTCGCCATTGCTATCAAGCCTCTTGCAATATGGCTGCGTTCAGAGGATAGATTTAAAGGCATTACAAGGTTCGGTGTGACCCACAAACTCTCCCTTTATGCAGACGACTTGCTCATGTACATTTCTGACCCTTTAAACTCATTCCCGGTGCTTTTTAACATACTGGACCAATATGGTACACTGTCAGGATATAAGCTCAATTATCAAAAAAGCGAGTTGCAACCCCTCAACTCCCTGGCCAGAGCTCTTCCCCACTCAGTAGTGCCCTTTAAGTGGACAGAAACCGGATTTAGATATCTGGGGGGTTTTATTTCCTCTTCTATACCTAAAATGATGAGGGAGAATTTTCTATCCCTACTAGACAATGTTGGGAAAGATTGTGACCGTTGGACTTCACTACCATTGTCAGTGGCGGGGAGAGTTAACCTGATAAAGATGAGTGTCCTCCCCAAATTCTTGTATCTTTTTCAACATGTCCCAATTCTTCTTACTAAAGCATTCTTCGGCAAGTTAGAAAAAATTCTGTCACATTTCATATGGGGAGGGAAACAAGCTAGAGTTCGCAAGCCTATTCTTCAGTCCTCTAAAACTGACGGTGGTCTTGGTCTGCCCAATTTTAGACACTACTATTGGGCAGCTAACATACAAAAACTCTTACATTGGGTTCACAACGACCCCCCTGTACCAGCCTGGGTACAAATGGAAACTGCATCTAGCTGTTACTCATTATCATCAATATCATCAATACTCAGCTCACCACTCCCTTTCTCTCCAACCCTTGTTGGGGAGAATCCAATAGCTAAGGAAACGGTAACTATTTGGCGACAGTTTAGAAAATACTTTGGGCTACTTGGACCGTCTTTGCTAACACCTTTACTAAAAAATTGCAATTTTGTACCTTCAAACATTGATGCGGCCTTTAGAAGTTGGAAAGATAAAGGACTTAGGATTGTTAAGGACTTGTACAGTCAGGACACCTTTCTATCTTTTGCTGACCTATCGTCTAAATACGACCTGCCTAATTCCAATTTTTTTCGTTATCAGGCTAGAGATTTTGTAAAAACGCAGTTCCCTCACTTTCCCAATCGGCCTCCAGAAACAAATCTGGATATCATCCTGCAGACGAACCCTCATCAAAACAGACTGATATCAGCCTTGTATAAAATACTAGATACTTTGGTTCCCAAATCCATTTCTCATACTAAGCTGAGATGGGAGGAAGAGCTACAGACAACCCTGCCAGAACAGCAGTGGGATTCTGCTTTGAAATTGATTCACTCATCCTCAATTTGTGCCCATCATGCTTTGATTCAGTGCAAGGTGGTCTAAAATGTACGTTATACAAACGCAAAATTATCTAAAATCTATCCAACCATTAGTGATGCCTGTAACAGATGCGGACTATCACCTGCCAACCATGTCCACATGTTTTGGTCTTGTTCGAAACTGAGTGCATTTTGGAGGGATATATTAGACACACTTAGCCAAGCGTATGGACAGACTGTCCCTCCTAACCCACTCTCCGCAATTTTTGGCATTCCTCCCGACTTGAACTTATCTGGCCCCCTCAAACAGGCCCTAGCCTTTACCACTTTACTAGCTCGGAGGCTTATTCTGTTGAAGTGGAAGCTTCCCCACTCCCCAACTCATGATCATTGGGTGAGAGATGTACTCTTTAACTTAAAGTTGGAAAAACTTAGATTCTCTCTAAAAGGTTCTATTAGGAAATTTAACAAAATCTGGAAATCATTTCTCTTACTGGTGGACACCATCACTTTACTTCCTGAGTCTGAAGTGAACTGAGTGAGGCTACATTATAAAGTTTGGATTTTTTTATTTTTATTTTATCTTATTTTTACTTTATTTATTTTTTCCTTTTGTTTTGTTTGGTCCCTTTTTTTTTTGTTATGCTTGTTATGTGTATGGGTCTTGAGATATTTTTTTTTTCGTGTGTGTGTGCAGAGACTGGCTCTCTGCGGTGTCTTGTCTAGTGTGGACCTGGTAGGGGGAGAATTTGGGATGGGGGCTTGGGGGGGTTGGAGAGTACAATGGACATACAATTGTTTGGAAATCAAGATCGACTTTGCTGTTGCTAACTTTGTATGTCATGGTTGAAATCAATAAAACAAAGTTGGAATAAAAATTTAGAATACATTTTGATTCCATGATTTCTTTTTCAACTCTAATTGCTTATTTGTACTATGCTTTCATTTCAGAGTGCAATGAGAAATAAAATTGGATAATTTTCAATAAAAACCTGGAAAAATTCGGGTGCTCTAAAACCTTTGGAATTTTATATGAAATGTGTGTTACCAATGGGAGTCTAGTTGTGAGTGAAAAATGAATATGAGAGTGGACTGAGGACACAGCCATGGGGGGTTGAGGATCGTGTTGGAAAAGATGAGGTCTCCAATTCTGACCCTTAGGTTTTAGGTTTACAACCTTAGGCTTAGGTTTTAGGGTTTTCCAGGTGTGTGAGGCAGTGTGGACACTGTGCACATTTATATGTGTGGCTAGGCCTGGGTCTGGGGTTCCCTGAGCTTTGAGACAACATTGTGGAACAAGTGTTCTAGTCTGTTTTAGTCTTGCATGCTGATAAAGAAGAAGATGGAGGAGGCCCATAACCACAGAAAAAACTTACAAATGGCACAGCAAAGACTACACAAGGAAAATGGCAACTCCTGAAGTTGCTGCAATAGCTCTGCTGTGACTCACTGAGAAGAAAGCCTGAGTTAGCTATAGACGCATTTGTGTTCAGGG
This sequence comes from Pelmatolapia mariae, assembly GCF_036321145.2. NCBI lineage: Eukaryota > Metazoa > Chordata > Actinopteri > Cichliformes > Cichlidae > Pelmatolapia > Pelmatolapia mariae. The sequence goes on along the minus strand of NC_086237.1, from coordinate 7,300,637 downwards.
GCAGGCGTGACCAAGAGATGACAATTAATATGCAATATGCATATTGTGTTTTCCAAGATCTGTTGAAAGATTTCAAATTCAATTCATGTAATATTAGTAGGACACCAACTATTGTAACAATTCAGCTTGTATTGTGTGGAAAAAAATATACTGTTAACATTTTAAATAAATGATGTGCCACCATGTCAGGGTTTAACAAAGGAGTTCATGCTTAAGTACATGGAATGATCATTTTATTTTGGAATTGAATTACATATTGAGAATTGTGTAATTTTACTGATACTGGTACAAACAGCTACATTTCTGGTATTATGATATCCCTATTCTCCACAGAGACACCAGTCCCACCACACTGGATAAGTATTTGTAGACACAGTTGGCTAGATACACTGTGTGCTTCACAGATAAAAACTCATATAGAGACTTGGCAGTATGCACAAGGTATAGACTACCTACAACCTGCATGGATACTTATATCTATAACCCTGAGATAATGATGTGTATAACTTATTCACTATTTTTCAAATAAATGTTTTTGCTTTGGAACAATGTTCTCATGAAACATTTTAAATAGATAAATTTCTGTTTTATTCAAATATTTACAGTTCTATATTTATCAAACTTACAGAAGGTAACATTGGGACTCACACCTTGACCTGATGGTCATGAGTGTGGTTCAGACATGGTTCAGTATCTGAATCAAATTTTCTTTTAAAGTTTTTCAATATCTCACTGGATAAGTACATTTAATGCAGCCTGTTTCACGTAGGGAGAATTACCAAACTTGAATGAGACTTGTATAAATGACATATCATCTAGGAGCAGCACAAATTGTGAAGAAAAGTAGTTGAAATACTGTAGTCCAGCAATAGTTTACCTTTTGATATACCCAGGGTTGCTGTTTATGAAATAAACAGCAATTACATCTCTCTCAAAATGTAGTCACAAATGCAAATTTCTACTATGTTACTTGGATTTTTTGTTTCACATTATTCCACAGTTAAGTTAGGTATTTAACCCTGTCATATTATTTAAAAACATTGTTTGCTGGAATATTTAATTATTGCTGAGGATACTGCGTAATGAAGTTGGTTGTCTTCGCCGTAAAGTCAGGTTTTAAACCAGTGTTACCAGGAAACACTTCTTCTACTTCTACATTTGTTAATTGCCCCTTGGGGATAAATAGTCCTCTGATTCTGATTGATTTATTAAAAACAAAGCAAATTATCTGTCCATCTTCTTCATCACTTATCTAAATGAGGGTTGCTGGAGCCTGAACTGATGTGTGGGGACAGGGTATGCTAGTGGTATGGTGAGATGAAAGCAGATGATCGACTGCAGCATCTAATAAACTGAGCAGCTGGAAAGAGAAGAGGTGTCTTGTGTTGTCTACAACAACACGGCACTTTAGGATTCTTTCAGTGTTGCCACCATGTTCTTTCAGTGCAGAACATGGTGGCAACAAAGACACACAGGAAACTGAAAGCTATAAAAAAAATAAAAAAAAATAAAATTGGTGTAAGCATTGTCACCAATGATCCAGTATGGCTCAATCTTTCATTTACAGTTCTGGAGAGAAAAAAGATAAACATTTAAACAATTTCTCAACATTTTTAAGTATATTTCACTTGTTTAATGGAAAACACTTTTGAATCATTTTTCAAAGAAGGTTAATCCTAGATGTCTTAATGTCTTAATGCATGAACAGAAGTTGCAGAGGAGGGAAGGCTTTAATGTTTGACTACAGTCAAAATCCTTGAGTCATCAAGGATATCCACTTCCAGTCAAAGGTTCTCATTTAACCATTTTCTGTATTTTTATTACGTTCTATATTGTAGATACAAACTGGAAAAATCAAATATATGAAGCTAGATATATGGAATTATGTAGCAAAGCAAAGACTGATAAATAACTCTAAATATGTCTTCTATTTTAGATTCCTGAAAGTAGCCGCCCTTTGCTTTGTTGACAGCAAACACCTGGCCTTTTCTCAGTGATGGAGTCACCTGAAATGTTTTGGGGGGTTTTTTTGTCTGTCCCGCCCAGCACTGTAGCAAACAGAATTATTGTCTGAAGATCAGAAAAATGCCCAACAGATTTATTTCCCCAAGTGGATCATTACATCTTTGGCACACTTGTCCACTTTATTTGATCTATATTATTTGTTTATTTTTTAATTTTTAAGTTATTACAACCGGAACAGACATGACTGGGGGATAGGAAATGGAAAGACGTAGACAAGAGAAGTTCAAGAAAAGGAGAGGGAAAGAACAAGAGAGGGGAAAAGGGACAGTAAGAAAAGACACTAAAAATCCACTGGCTCACCTGCTGGAAAAAAAGAGAAGAAAACAAGCAAAAAGAGAACAACACAGTTCAACACATGACCGACAACACAGCAGAAGCAGCAGCCAAGGAAGATGTGTGTCTCTGAACACACCTGTGTGCATGAGCGTGCTTGTATTCAAAAGGTTTCCCCATGTAACTGTCTAATAGTAGATGTGGGGAGCCATAGCCCTGCCCCCCAGGACATGAAGCAGGCATGGAGGACATCCAGGCCCCAGACATATAGAGGCCCCGCAGAGCACGAGAGCCCAAGGAGGGCCACTGGAGGGGCAACCGTGCCACCCTCCTAGAAAAGAGCAGATGAGAGCCCCAGACGGGTGCCAAGTGTTGCAAAGCAGCCCTGGAGTTCAATTCAATTCAATTTTATTTATATAGCGCCAAATCACAACAAAAGTTGCCTCAAGGCGCTTCATAGGTACAGAGAAAAACCCAACAATCATATGACCCCCTATGAGCAAGCACTTTGGCAACAGTGGGAAGGAAAAACTCCCTTTTAACAGGAAGAAACCTCCGGCAGAACCAGGCTCAGGGAGGGGCGGCCATCTGCTGCGACCGGTTGGGGTGAGAGAAGGAAAACAAGATGAAAGACATGCTGTGGAAGAGAGACAGAGGTTAATAACAGATATGATTCAATGCAGAGAGGTCTATTAACACATACTGAGTGAGAAAGGTGACTGGAAAGGAAAAACTCAATGCATCATGGGAATCCCCGGCAGCCTACGTCTATTGTGGCATAACTAAGGGAGGATTCAGGGTCACCTGATCCAGCCCTAACTATATGCTTTAGCAAAAAGGAACGTTTTAAGCCTAATCTTAAAAGTAGAGATAGTGTCTGTCTCCCGAATCCAAACTGGAAGCTGGTTCCACAGAAGAGGGGCCTGAAAACTGAAGGCTCTCCCTCCCATTCTACTTTTAAATACTCTAGGAACAACAAGTAAGCCTGCAGTGCGAGAGCAAAGTGCTCTAATAGGGTGATATGGTACTACAAGGTCATTAAGATAAGATGGGGCCTGATTATTTAAGACCTTGTATGTGAGGAGCAGGATTTTGAATTCAATTCTGGATTTAACAGGAAGCCAATGAAGGGAAGCCAAAACAGGAGAAATATGCTCTCTCTTTCTAGTCCCTGTCAGGACTCTTGCTGCAGCATTTTGGAGTAGCTGAAGACTTTTTAGGGAGTTTTTAGGACATCCTGATAATAATGAATTACAGTAGTCCAGCCTGGAAGTAATAAATGCATGAACTAGTTTTTCAGCGTCACTCTGAGACAGGATATTTCTAATTTTAGAGATGTTGCGCAAATGGAAGAAAGCAGTCTTACATATTTGTTTAATATGTGCGTTGAAGGACATGTCCTGGTCAAAAATGACTCCAAGGTTCCTCACAGCATTACTGGAGGCCAAGGTAATGCCATCCAGAGTAAGAATCTGGTTAGATACCATATTTCTAAGATTTTCAGGGCCGAGTACAATAACCTCAGTTTTATCTGAATTAAGAAGCAGAAAGTTAGCGGCCATCCAGGTCTTTATGTCTTTAAGACATTCCTGCAGTTTAACTAATTGGTGTGTGTTACCTGGCTTCATGGATAGATAGAGCTGCGTGTCATCTGCATAGCAGTGAAAATTTATGCTATGTCTTCTTTTTTTTTCTTTTTTTTTTCTTTTTTTTCTTTTTTCTTCCCCCCCCCCGTCCCGTTTGGATCTTTAGCCATCAGAATTGTTGTCTTAAGGCAAAGAGAGATGCCAAGCGGATTTACTTTACCAAGTGGATCATCATGGCCTTGCCATATTGGTCCATTTGATTGACCTTTATTATAATTATGTATTTATTTTATTTTCGGTTGTTACAGTCGGGACACACATGACTGGGGGATAGGACAGGGAGAAAGAATGAAAGAAAGAGAGGGAGAGAAAGAAAAATAGAGGGGAGAAGAGATGGTGAGAAAGGGGAGAAGAAAGAAAGAGAAAACAAACAAAACACCTGGATCACCTGTATGGAGAAAAAAAAAACAGAAGAGAAAACAAACAAACAAAAAACAGCAACATAATAAATACAGCACCATCACAATAAACTAGCTAGCAGTAGATAACAGTAGATACTAAATATTAAATGTTATTGTGCAGCACGCAAGATAGACAGCGCACAATGTGCTTTGAGGTAGCAGCCAAGAAAGGTGTAGTTTGTGTCTGTGAACACCCGTGTGTACACCTGTGTGGATAAGCATGCTTGTATTCCAAAGGTTTCTCCGTGTAACGATCTGCTAGGGAGTGTGAGGAGCCATAGCCCCGTCCCCCAGGGCATGAAGCAGGTATGGAGGAGATCCAGGCCCCAGACATCCAGAGGCCCCAGAGTACGAGGACCCAAGGAGGACCACCAAAGGGGGGGAACCGTGCCACCCTCCTGGGAAGAGCTGAGTAGAGCCCTAAACGAGAGGTCACCCAGCAGCCACAGAGCAGAGGCCAGAGGGGGTTGCAGTGGCGTGCCCGCGGGCTCTGCCGGCAGCCAGCTGCGCCAGAGAGGACCGAGCTTCAGGCCCAGAGGCCAGAGGCCCGAGGGCACCCCACCCCCCGGAAGGGGCCCAGCCGGGCCACAGGCGCCAGGCCCCGCCAATCGGCCACCAGGAGTGAGCCGGTACATACATGAGCGCCCAGCCCCAGTCGACAAGAACCACCAGCACACCAACGTCTGAGGGCATCAGCCACTGGCAGGGAGTGTGGTGAGGGGAGATAGGCCTCCGTACTTTGGAGGGCCTGAGATGTTCCCAGAGAGGTCGAGTCTAAGGCCCAACCTGACATATAGACACAGACGAACAGGCGCACACAGACTCAAACGTGCATTCCCACCCCCATATACACAACCAAATACTCGGCACTTACCCAACGTGTAGACAGACACGAATAGACACTGCACAGACAATCACACTCCCCAAACATACTCTATATCCCAGGTCCAGGTACCCCCGCCCCCAGAGGGGCAAGCCGCACGTAGACCCAGGAGGTGTAACCCTTCTCTCTGGGGTGGAGGCAAGCGGACCGCCTCCTTATCTGCAGTAGCAGGGAGGCCCCGCATCCCAAACCCCAATCTGATGGCCAGCACCTCCTCCCAGCCCCCCAGCCCTGACGGCTAACAGAACCGGGGTGAGTGAAGACCCCAAACCTCCCTCCGCCCGCTCATATGTAGTGTTGCTGTGTGCTGTTCTAAAGTGCATTTAAAACACAGGAGGGCATGGTGCTTCCTGCCAGAGAGCAGCACGGCTCCTCCCGAAAACCCTCAGTGTCTATATGCATTAAAATTGAGGGTAGGGCACCAGCGCCAGAGGTGGGTTGGAATACACCGACCATCCTCTGGATGCTGTAAAACGTCCCCACCCCCAAGGCCCTATATGTATGTGTTATGTGAGAGTGTGAGTAATGTGGATGTCTAGGTTGCAGAATAAAATTGAGGCACAGGTGGCCAGAAGGGGACAGAGGGGGAGTGCCTCCCCTGCACCCTGGTGACATATCTGCACCCCAAGCCCTGCGTGTGTGGGTGGGTGTGGTAGAGCGGGAAGAGGGAGGTAGCTGAGGATGGGGAGGGAAGAAAGGGAGGGGCAAGCGGCCCCTCCCTGGGGCCAGCTCCCCGGCTGACCCCAGTAGGCACCCCCAACTCTGGAACCCACTGGGGCAAGGGGGCCCAGGCCCGTCCGGACCGGGGCCCACAGCACCACCCAGCCCTACAGAGTCCGGGGCAGCCCACCTGACTCCACCGCAGAGAAAACTGCACCCACCCCATCATCCAATCATCTCCCAAACTACACAAGACAATAGACACCCAGGTTGAGTTCATTCTCTACCTCTCCTATATCTCTCCCCCACCTGCAAAGTGAGCTCCTGTAGAGAGGAGACCACCTGCAAAGATATAACAGCCTCCCCACCAGTTAGAGAGCCCCCTAGTTGGGCTGATGCACCAGAGGTCCCCTGCACTGGGGCTGAGCCCCCCTGCACCCACCCGCCCACAGCCCTGGCGATACAACAGCCAGGACCCCAGACGCCCTAAGGCCGTCCCTACCCCCATATCAACCACAATAGCGAAGGCAGGACCAAACCATGACCCCCCACCCCCACTAGGTGATGAAGCCGATCAAAGGGGCCCAAAGGGATTGATCAAATGTGGTGGCAGAGGCTGTATCAAGACTAATGTGATCTATTAGATGGTTTTTATATTGATTAGAATTAAGATTATTTTTATTTTTCCAGTTAAGGAGGATCGTTTTCTTGGCAATGCATAGGGCTGTAAAAACAATGTGGGCTGTGTTTATTTCTGCAGTGACCTTATCCAAGTTGCTCAGCAAGCATACTAAAGGGGAGGCTGGAATGTTACATTTCAGACACTTTGATAAGTCTTCACATATCTCACGCCAAAACTTCTGAACTGGTGGACAGAACCAAAGAGCGTGGATGTAATTGTCCAGTGTATTTGCTAGACAGTGTGAGCAGTTGTTGGAAGACGTATAGCCCATCTTGAACATCCTATGACCAGTATAGTGCACTCTATGTAATATTTTGTATTGTATTAATTGCAAACTGGGATTTCTGATCCATTGAAAGGTTTTTAAGCATATCTGAGACCAAAGGTTTTGGTCTAAGCTGATTGATAAATCTGCTTCCCATTTTGCAATAGGAAGGGATATTGATTCATCTATTTTAGAAACCATTCTGTATATTTTAGACAATAATTTGGGGGGTTTTAGATTTAAAAAATGTACCACACTTGGTGGTGTTTGTAATTCAGCTTCACTGGGATTAAATTTCTTTTTTACTATAGATTTAATTTGTTGATATTCCAAAAATCGTTTCTTGTTGATCCCATATTGTGTAACTAGTCTGTCAAACGAAATAAATTCTGTTCCTTCCAATATATGTTCCAAGTATTTAATTCCTTTGCAACTCCAATCTGGAAAGTTTATCATATTATTGTTTTGTACATTTACATGTACAAATTGGAGTCTATTAGATAGATATGATACAAACCACTGCAGTGCAGTACCTGTAATACCTACAGCATGTTCTAATCGCTCTAACAGGATACTATGGTCAACAGTATCGAACGCTGCACTAAGGTCTAGCAGGACAAGCACAGAGATGAGTCCACTGTCAGAGGCCATAAGAAGATCATTTGTAACCTTCACTAAAGCTGTTTCTGTGTACTGACCCGAGCACTGAGCCCCAGACACCTAGAACCACCAACGCACCGATGACTGAGGGCATCAGCCACTGGCAGGGAGTGTGGTGGGGGGAGATAGGGCCCCACACCTGGGGGTCTTGAGATGCTCCCAGAGAGGTGGAGTCTAAGACCCAACCTTAGACATACAAACAGGCACAGACAGAAACATGCACACATACAAAAATACTCAGTACTCGTCCAACATGGAGACAAACAGAAATGAACACTATACAATAAGGTTGGGCCATATGTAAAATTTTTCCAACTGACATTTGTCAGTCCAATAAATGACGATAGGTGATATATTCGCGCAGGTGACTTTTTGATGGGCGGAGCAAAGTAATCATGCATGGACTGATTTGCACATTTAGAATTTATACGTTTTGTGTCGAGGGAATATTTTACTTTCTTTTCTTGTTTGTTTCAGTATTAATATAGCTGCTTTTGGATTAATCATTTATTTATGTGAGATGTGCCAAATTGCGCAAAAGACTTAACATTACATCAGAGATCTTTTTAATGTCTACTGGAAGAGACGTCTGTGAAGGTTCTCAGTCATCCAGGTCATTGTAGTCTAAGGAGCTTGGAAAGAAAAGCGTCTGGACTTCTTTAAATTAAATCTGGGACTCTCCACCATTTGACCCTAGAACTGAAGAAGCTTCTCGGATGAGAGGTGAAACGTCTTCAAGCAACTTAAAGAAGTCCAGACACTTTTCTTTCCAAGCTCCTTAGACTACTGGAGACAAGCAGACCGCCCCCGGTCCTGCAGCAGCAGGGAGTCCAAGCATCCCAGATCCCGACCAGATGGCCAATTCCTCCTCCCAGCCCCATCCTTCAGATGGCAAAGAGAAAATGGGGGTGTGAAGACCCCATGCTCCTTCTGCCTGCTCGTATGTGGTGTTGCTGTGTGCTGTTCTAAGTGCATTTAAAACATGGGAGGGGCATAGTACAATCTGCCAGAAAGCAGCCGGTGTCAGCACGGCACCCTTGAGAACCCTCGATGTGTACATGTATTTAAAATTGAGAGGTGGGCACCGGCACCAGAGGTAAGGTTTAATATACAGACCATCCTCTGGACGTCGTTTAGCGTGACCACCCCCAAGGCCCTATATGTATATGTATGAGAGTCTAAGTAATGTGGATGTCCAGGTTATTGAATAAAATTGAGGCACAGGTGGCCAGGAGGGGACAGAGGAGGAATGCCTCCCCTGCACCTCAGCGACGCACCTGTACAAAGACACCTGTAGATCAATGTATTTCTCTACAGTACATTCGTAGTGGCCTGATGAAGCTAATATCAGCACTTCGAGACAAACAAACGAGTGGAGATACAGATGAAAAAAGGAGAGAGAGCACAGAGAGGTAATAAAGGATGCATTGAGATGAAGAAACAGTGAGACAGAGAAGACAAGGAGGGAGAGATGCTTGGAGAGGGGAAACCACAGTGGAGATGACTGGAGGTGTCACCATAGAAACAAAGGAGGCTCCACTGATCTCATTAGAGACAAGCAGCCATGAGAGCAGTACTGACTCAGAAACAGAATGGACTATGGCTATACATACACATATACATGTGTTTATTAGCACACTGCAGCATCGGAGTACATTTTTCTTGTGCTTAATAATTTTTTAATTGTCAATTTTAAATAATAACCAAACCATAAACTTAACATACTGATGACACTGAAGAGACTCTACTTCTACTTACATCATTGTTTAAGACTTTTCCCATTAATTTCAAGAATGTCTTAAGTGATTATCATGGCTTTTTCATTCCACTTCCAGATGCAATTGGCTGTAACAGATAAAAAACTTGAAAAATGTACAAATCTATTTTATAAATGCGTGAAACCTGGTCTATAGATTAGTTGTAGCAATTTTAAAAAGTTTGGAGAAATGCTTTACAATTTTTTTTCTACAAAATCCATGATGCTGGATTTACTGTGCCATACTTAAACCAAACTTAAATATGTCATATCAAACAAATTTTAATATTAAACAAGGATAGCTCAAGTAAATACAGAATACAGTTTTTTTAAATGATGATTTAATTTGTGATGGGAAAAGGCTAACCAAATGTACCTCTACCTGTCTCAGTGTGAAAAAGTAAACTATCGCTTTGTTAAATCATGAATTAACTGTGATTAAACACATTTTTGGAATGCTTTGTTCAGTTTCACTAGCTACACCGAGGCCTGACTGCTTCCAGACCTTGTTGAATGAAGAAATCACTTAAAAAAAGCCTGACAATAAAAAGTAGAATTAAACAATATAACAAAAATAGACGGGACAAAAATGCCATCCAGAGGAGAGCCCCAGGATAGAAATCACTGCTGACCAAAACACTATTTGCCAAAAAACATCTTAATGCCCTCAATTTTAACAAAGATGCTTTGGCTTCACCTTAAACATGTTACAAAACCCTCCAATGTGGCTGAATAAAAACAATTAAAGCAAGAGTGGGACAAAATTCTTCCAGAGTGATATAAAAGACTTATTAACAGTTATCACAAACACTTGATTGCAGTTCTTGCTGCCGAGGATGGCACACTTTTTCACATAGTGCCAGGAAGGTTTGACAGTTTTTTTCCTTAATAAATAAAATAATCATTTAAAAACTACATTGTGTATTAACTCAGTTTTTTTCTGTCTAATACTGAGTGTTCAGGAGTCTGAAGGCTTGGGGGGAGAAACTGTTTCTCAGTATGGCAGTGAGGGCCCGAATGCTCCAGTACCTTGTGCCAGAAGCCAGCAGATTGAAAAGTGTGTGTGAGAGTCGCATGTGGTCCTCCACAATGTTGGTGGCTTTGTGGATGCAACAGGTGTGATAGGTGCCTGTGATGAAGGGTAGAGAGGTTCCAATGATCTTCTCAGCTGTTACCATACCAGACAGTGATGCAGCTGCTCAGGATGCTCTCAATAGTCCCTCTGTAGAGGGATGTTCGCTCTTGCAGTGTCAAGAGGCTTTAAAAGTAACATCAGAACAACAAGCTCTGTCATAAGATAATGCCCTGCTTCATCGCTAACAGCGTCTCTTACACCATTTCCAGAAAACAAATGTATCCTTCACACTCCATTAAAGATTTTTTGTGGGGCTTACCAACTGAATGGGATGAAACACTATACCAGCAGTACTGTCAGGCATACAAGTGGTTAATATGCCACTCAGTGTCGATTTAATTTGCTACTTTGCCCAACAACTCATTCAACACCAATAACAAATCTGCATTCCAGGAGTGGTTCACTGACTCTGTGATCACAGCTCTGCAGGAACACATACATAGACGCAGACACACACAGAAGTGGCCTTATATCCATTGAAGCAGACTGGAAGTATATACTCAGGCTGAAGAAGATTGTTTCTTTTTTGGGTCAACAAGAACATCGCAAACTCAACCTCATCCTGCATGATCTCAACCTAGAAGCTCCATGAGCAGCAGACTGCGGCAAGTGAAGCGGAAAACAGACAGTTGTGTGAGGAGGACTTGTGATACATAAGACTTACACAGCATTGTTCATGAGCAAATAAAGCATACTTATAGGCACGGACATTTAGATGTGGATACACACATTTCCATGCAGAGTATAAGGAGCTCTGTGGAGCTACTGCTGTCTGGTTTTGCTTTAGCTGTCAACAAAGGTTTGAAATAAAATCCATCAAAAACTAGAAAGGCCAGCTGCAGGATATTTAACTTGACAGTGTTTTTCTGAAAAGGGCTAACAGAAAACACATTCACAAAAGAAATAAAAGAAAAGAAAAAATAAAAAGACTCTTGTTTAATTGAAAATACTGAGCTCTAAAGATCTTGTGCAGAAAAGGCACAACCCAGACTCATGGCAGAAAATAGATGGATGAAAGGATGGATGGACAGATGGATGAGGGATGCCTGTGAAGGAATTAAATGTTAACATATATATGCAATACTAGACAAGGCTGGATTGTTAAGGAGCCATTTCAGGCATTTCAGTGCTCTCTGAGGGCTTTGTAACTCAGTGCACTAAATAAAAGATAAAGCCCCCAAAGCCAAATGTGCTCACTTCATGATTATCATATTTTTCTTGTATTAAAAAATACTGAAGGCATGCTGCCAGAGCATCGCGTTCCTTCAGTTTTTTCAAAGTACGCTTCACCACAGCAAGCTTTTAACACATATGCACATTTTGGCTCTATTTGCATCTAAATACTAAATAAAAAATAAAGTTAAAGTTATAAAGTTCTCTGTTGTCTGTTTGTTTTTTGGTTAATGTTAGAACAGCTATGTTCTGGCACCAAACATGCAGCAGGTAAATGAAGATGATACTATCGATGACGAGAGTGTGCAAAACGATAATAATGTTAAAGGAGCATTGTTTTTGGTGCTGTATTTCACAAAGCCACGTGATTCTGTCATGTATACTTATTTGTGGGAACGAAGGGAAAATGATTCTCTAATCAGCTGAGCCATCCAATTTGATGCAGTGTTGCGATTTCACCCAAGCTGAACCCATCAAATTCTTTATTCCAACTGACCCAAAAATTTTAGATTCAATTGAATATTCATGAAAGTACATACACTGAAAAAAAAATGCCTGGAATGTACTAGATTTGAATGTGCACATCGGTGGCACATTGGAATGGAATGTGGTCAACTAACACAGTTTTTCTTTTTTCTAAGAACTCCAAATCTTAGACTACTATGACCTGGATGACTGAGAACCTACACAGACACAGACACAGTAAATCCAAAGTATTTTATTCACTCAAGATTGCATAAAATCATGTTGATACAACATGGTAACAGATTTCACTTGTAACTGCAGTTTAACTTCATAATGTCAAAATTATTCAAAGGTATTGCAAACTGAATACACGAGTGATTTTAAATGACATCCTTTAAGTATAATAGAGGAATTAAATGTGTAGCTAAACTTCTTTGGACTGACAAAGGTTTCACTTAATGTAGGGTAGGTGACTTTATACCTTATGTTCTTCCTAACCTCTCGTGCACAGCGGTTCTTATTTTTAATTTATATACTATTATTTTTGTTGATTCTATTAGTGTGCAAATAAAACAAAATAAACAAACAAACAAAAAAAGTTTCACTTTGATATAAGGGTTACTGAAATTATTGTTGACTAATCGACAAATCAAAGAAAAATTGGCTACCAAAATAATCTTTAGTTGCAGGCTGTAAAGCAGAGTGATTCAACTACGTATCTCTACAATACATTCGTAGTGGTCTGATGAAGCTAATATCCAGCACTGTGAGACAAACAAAGGAGTGGAGGTACAGATGAAAAAAGGAGAGGGGCACAGGGAGGAGATGACGAGACAGTGAGACAGAGAAGACAGGGAGGGAGAGATGCTTGGAGAGGGGAAACCACAGCAGAGATGACTGGAGGTGTCACCATAGAAACAAAGGAGGCTCCACTGATCTCATTAGAGACAAGCAGCCATGAGAGCAGTACTGACTCAGAAACAGAATGGACTATGGCTATACATACACATATACATGTGTTTATTAGCACAGTGCAGCATCAGAATACATTTTTCTTGTGCTATGATAAGTAATGTGTTAGTTGTTGATACTTCAATAATCAAACTGTATACTTAACAGAGTGACGAGAGTGAAGAAGACACTGTAGATCGTGAAACGTTTTTCGCACTGAAAACACTACGTTCATAAGAACATCTCAACTTTCTGGGTGTATACTTCACAGTTTAACAATTGATCAATACATTTTATAACATAACAGATGGAAATCAGACTAAATTTAGACAAAAAGACTAAAATAGGAGAACGAGAGATAACCTTTATAAACTTATATTTGCTGATTGTTGTCATCTCTTAAAGGAGTGTGATATCCTACTAAAATGATATATGAATATTATTAAAAATAAACCCACTGATTTATACAGAAGACGTAGCTCTGTCATAGTATCGTATAAATGCATTATAACTGTTTTTTTTATCTGAAAATATACATTTCCTCAAACTTACTGTCACTAAAAGCACAAATTTTGGGACTGTTTTTGGCCAGTTTTTGTTTAACTTCCTAAGACCCGAACTCTTCCAAGCCATGCATTTTAAATTTCTCTTTGATATTGCGCTGATTGGGACCCGATGAATGTAAAAACAAAGAATTACCAGATTACCACAAGTAGCCTTGGTAGTGCTTTGCCTGGAAATGTTATATAATGATTGCTTAACACTTTACTTTAACAATAACTTAAGTCACAAAACTATGTTATTCATCAGGACCCTGCAGAATATTGCCACATAATCTTCTTTTTTCGGCTACCCCCACTGGGCTCATCTACCTCCATATCATCTCTTTTCTCTCCCCAACCAGTCGCGGCAGATGGCTGCCCCTCCCTGATCCTGGTTCTGTCGGAGGTTTCTTCCTGTTAAAAGGGAGTTTTTCCTCCCCACTGTTGCCAAAGTGCTTGCTCATAGGGTTTCATTTGATTGATGGGTTTTTCTCTTTATGTGTATTATTGTAGGGTCTACCTTACAACATAAAGCGCCTTGAGGCAACTGTTGTTGTGATTTGGTGCTGTATAAATAAAATTGAATTGAACTGAATTGAATTGAATATCAGCCTACCCCTAGTATCCTCTTCTGGCACGCACACCCTCTTCCTATCCTCCTTTACTATATCTAGTGCTGGGCGATATGACGATATATATCGTGTGGACGATAGAAAAGTGTCTATCGTGCCATTTGTCTTCTATCGTTTCTATCGTTTCTAACCCTAATTTTATAAATTATTACATAAAATATATCATTAACCCTTTACAACCGGTCGGAGCGGCACACTCCGTTTTGCCTAACTATTTTTAAATCCCTGTAGAACTGGAACCACGTAAGGTAGCGCAATAATTATTATTTTTTGCATATGAAACCGGAGGAGTTGTACTTACATCTTATTCCATCAGCTTGCCCTAGGTCACGGTTTCCTTCCACATATAGCTTTGCAAAAATTGCATAAAAAGCACTTCCAGCAACAAAAACATAATATTCCAGAAACACGCTTTGCCGATCCGATCAGCTGTTCATAACACTTCCTATGTTGGAATATAAGTCAGCGCGAACTATCGCATGTCCGCCATTACCTGTCCGAAACCGGAAGTGACGTCATTTTCGCGGATAATGTAGTTTTTTTTACCTTCAAAGCCTATGTTGGTGTTTTTAAAAGTCATGTTTGACTTTATGCTCTTCTGTATCGTTTCTGGGATGCTTAGAAGTCAAATTACACTGTTGGAAATAGTTTATTTTGATGCATATGCTGGTTTTTTTTGCAAATTTGCATTATAATATTTATTTTCATTTTTCCTGTAGTATATAAAAATTAGTGTCTCAAATTATCTCAAACATAAAACTATGAACACACTCAAAATAAATTTCTCGTGGTTGGAAACTATTTTGTGCAACTTTTTGTATTTACAGTTTTGAGGGATAAGCCTCTTAAATTTCTCTAACTAGAAATATATGTAAAAAAAAAAACCCAAAACAAAACAAAAAAAAATTTCAATTTTTTTGTAGTTTATTGCACTTTTTTGCAATTTATGTAGTTACTATGGACTTAATGCATACATATTATTAAAATTTGGGCTATAACGGTTGTATTGATGTATAGCAACTTGAAATGCTCCCACAAATGGCACTACAGCATGTAAAATGTAAAGATAAGCTCTGGTGGACTTGGTTCTATGGTAGGTCTTAAAGGGTTAAATAGCCTGTGGCAAATATATTAGTGTTGTCTTCTCACTATACATACCCTTAACTTTATGCTAGAGAAAATAAAGTATAAAAAAAATGATATTTTTCGCAAAGAAACTCCGTCTCGTGGTTTTGCGACATGGTGCTGCTTTACATGCACCCGGATTTGCGACATGCTTTACGGTAACTCAAATCAAAGACTGCACCCTCTCCACTCGCTGTTTACAGACTGCATACTTTCCAGATGACCACAGGTCAGGTGGTATATCGTGATATATATCGTTATCGTGATATAAAATAATTCATATCGTGATAAACATTTTTTCCATATCGCCCAGCACTAACTACATCCATGAATTTTCTCTGTGGTCTTCCTCTTTTCCTCCTGTTTAATATTCAACATAATATTGTCTCCAAACTGCTCAACCTTAACTGCCACTGTGATAACTAATTTCTGACTTGACTAATTTCTAATCTCACTCATTCTCCATTCCTCGAAAATTGCATTGAAAATTTGTTCAGTCTACTGCCCTTTCTCTTACCATCTCCATACCTTCACAGGCAGTCATTGGAACAACTGCATTTCCACTCTTCATCCTCTGTATAGCTACCCTCAATTCCTCTTTAGTACTTCTCTGTATTTCCTCATTCTATTTATCATCTCCTCAAAGTACTCATCCTATCTTCTCAATATATCCTCATCAATCATCAATACATTTCCATCTCTACACTTGATCCCCTTAACCCCCATACTGCACAATATGAGTCTGTTCCAGAGAAAAAAGACATCATGTTTAGTGGCAGTACCAACGATATCATCCCCTTCTGGCTTTAATGAGTTCAGACCAGTTGCCTTAGTGTCATATGTCATGAAGTTGCTGGAGAGACTAGATCTTGCCCGGCTTAGATTGTAGGTTAAAAATGTACTTGATCCTCTTCAAATTGCTTGCCAGCTTCTTGTGGCGGAGAATGATGCTGTTATCTACCTGTTGCAGCATGCTCACTCTCACCTGGATGGTACTGGTGGCATTGTGAAAATCATGTTTTTTGAGTTTTTCAGTGCCTTTAATACCATCCAACGACTTCTGCTGAGTGACAAGCTGCTGAGGATGGGAGGCACCACTTCTACTCTCCTGGATTTAAGACAAATTTAGAAGATCATCATTTAGCTTGGAAAAATTGTTTGTTGGTTTATTTAAAAAAGCCCTCCATTCAGCTAGAACATCTTATTATTCATTTATTGTTTGAAGGAAATAAAAACAAACCTAAGTTTCTATTCAGCACTGTAGCCAGGCTGACAAAAAGTCAGAGCACTGTTGAGCCATTCCTTTAACGTTTACTAGTAATGACTTCATGAAATTCTTCACAAATAAAATTTTAATGATTAAAGAAAAAAGTACTCATAATCATCTCACAGGTGTAACATTATCTACAGCTACTTTCAGTGCCATTGATATTCAATTAGTCTTTTTCTCCAATTGATCTTTCTGACTAAACTTCAGTAATTACTTCCTCCAAACTATGAACGTGTCTTTTAGACCGCCATTCCTACAAGACTGCTCAAAGAAGTCCTGCCATTAATTAATGCTTCAACCTTAAATATGATCAACCTATCTCTAATAACCGGCTATGTACCACAGGCCTTCAAGCTGGCAGTAGTTAAATCGTTACTTAAAAAGCCATCTCTAGACCCAGCTGTCTTAGCTAATTATAGGCCAATCTCTAACATTCCTCTTATTATAAAAAAAAATCTTGATAGAGTAGTTATAAAACAGCCAACAGATCATCAGCAGAGGAATGGCTTATTTGAAGAGTTTCAGTCAGGTTTCAGAGCTCATCACAGCACAGAAACAGCTTTATTGAAGGTTACAAATGATCTTCTTATGGCCTCTGACAGTGGACTCATTTCTGTGTTTGTCCTACTAGACCTCAGTGCAGTGTTTAATAGTGTCAACCATAATATTCTATTACAACGATCAGAGCATGCTGTAGGTATTACAGGTACCGCACTCCAGTGGTTTGAATCGTATCTATCTTATAGACTCCAATTTGTTGATGTAAATGGAGAGTCCTTTTCACACACTAAGGTTAATTGTGGAGTTCCACAGGGTTCTGTACTAGAACCAATATACAGGGTGGGCCATTTATATGGATACACCGTAATAACACGGGAATGGTTGGTGATATTAAAGTCCTGTTTGTGGCACATTAGTATATGTGAGGGGCAATGTTCCCTCTAATTTTTCATGTGTGTGAGCGAACTCAGTGAGTGGACCCCTGGACCACTGTGAGCGACATTAGATGTGTACAATGTGGTCACGACAGCATCGCATCCATCAAAGTTACATGGTTTATAAAAAGAGCCTCTTTCGCAATCTGCACTGGATGCTTGAAATGTAGCACAAATATCCACAAGCTGTGAGATGTGTTTTAGCTCTTCACATTTTAGCGTTGCAGCCACCATATCTGAGAATGTGCTGATTGACCCATGTTTAAGTTTGTGCCTCATGTACTTGAAATCAGAATATTCACTGTTTATAACCTCCACTGAATGTGGAGGGTGGAGAATGGCCTCATACTTCTTTGCCAGCGTGGCAATGTCTCCTGCTCCATATTCAAAGCTGATACAATACAATACAATCTTTATTTATAGAGCACATTTAAAAACCAGCGGTATACCAAAGTGCTTAACATAAAAGACAGAAAAGTAACATGAGTATTATAAAGCCTCAGCTAAGTATCAAATATACTCACAGGTCATTGCCACTAATACACAGGGATAGCATAAAATGCATATCAAGTAAAAACATTATAAAAGCACAAGCCATAAAAGATATGTATAAAGAAAAATAGAGTAAGTCTAACGGTGTGTTCACACCGAACGCGATAGAGGCGGCCAGAGCGTCAGGTTTACATGTAAAGTCAATGGAAAAGCGCGATGACACGCGATTGCGCGTCCCGCAAAAATTCGGAAGCAGATTTGTGTCGCGAAAACGCCAAAACGCGTGAAACGCGCGTCACAGCAGCGCGTCTGGCGCGTTTGACTCGCGAAGAAAACCACACGTGTCAGATTTTGTGTTGCATTTTGTGCATACGCGCGTATCGCGCCAACCGCTCGAGTTGGAAAATCTGAAATCCAGCGTCAAATCGCGCCGCGACAACCAATCAGGAGCCTGGTGACGTGGCTCTGACCTAGGTACTGACTGTACTGTCCCGCTATTTTCCCACTGATGTACAAATACCTTTCCGCTAACAAGATAATGTCTTTATTCAGAGGACATCTGCAGAAGAAAGTGGAAGAGCCTCAGGGACACATATAATAAGGAGAAGAGGACAGAGAAGGAGAAGAGGAGTGAGTCTGCAGCAGGATCAGGGAAGAGATGGAAGTTCTTCGCGGTCATGGGGTTTCTGGACCCCTTCCTCACCCCGCGGGAGACTAGCGGCAATATGGTGCGGACCGTGGCGAACTTCCCCCCCGAGGACCAGGGACAGCCCGGAGAGGCAGCAGGGGAGTGTCAGTCAGAAGGTGTGTTTACAATGAATTAATGTAGGCAGTTAATTTATGCGTGTTGTCATATAGGAATATATTTTTTTTATTAATAAACAGTATACAGTGGTCCCGCTGTTCATCCGTCACTGCCTCGCCTTTTCGCTGATTTTTTTTATTGCACCGTACAGCTTTCAACAATGCGCATTGCATTCTGCAGCCTGATTGACAAATCTCCTCCGTGTCGTGTCTCCTGCGCTTGCCAAACTTATCATGTTTGGTTTTGATAACCATCACGTCCAATAGAAAAAACAGCACAAGAACACTCATAACTATGACCCTCATTCGGAGATACACACCTGCACCGCGAGGGAAACAGGCGCACGAAAGTGGCGCACAGACGGAGAAAAAGCGCGGCATAATAAAACTTCCTCCCACATTCCTCCCACATTTCCGGTTCACGCGCGTCAAAATATGCAATTTTGAGGCGCGATGGATTTTTCTTGGACACGTGTTGAGGTGCGAATGTGCACGCGTAAAATTAGGGGCGTTTGGGGCGTTTTCGCTCGCGTCTATCGCGTTCAGTGTGAACACACCCTAAGAGTCAGTCACTCAGACAAGCATTAACAAGCAGGAAAAGCGAGATTAAACAAATAGGTTTTTAACCGTGATTTAAAAGACGGACGCCCGGATCGCAATCGGAAAGTTATTCCGCAACTCTGGTGCAGCCAAGGCAAAAGCACGGTCACTTCTAGACTTCAGCCGAGATATAGGCTGCACCAAGAGTAACTGAGTAGATGATCTTAGTGCTCTGGCGGGAACATACGATTTAAGGAGTTCGCTAAGGTAGCTCGGTGCTGTGTTGTTGGTAATTTTAAACGCAAGCAGCAGTATTTTAAATTGGATGCGGTATTTAATGGGTAGCCAATGCAGGTCAGCTAGAACAGGGGTGATACAGGCAAACTTCCCAGTTCTGGTCAGAATGCGTGCCGCAGCATTTTGGACTGTCTGCAGTCTATGAAGAAGGACAGAATGAAGACTGAAATACAGTGAATTGCAGTAATCCAGCCTAGAGGTCACAAAGGCGTGGATGAGCTTTTCCAGGTCCTTATGCGGAACATAATGCCTAGCCTTAGAAGTGAGACACAGTTGGTAGAAACTAACTACAGCAGACACTTGTTTATCGAATTTGTAGGAGCTGTCAAGCAACACACCCAAATTGCTAACAGTGTCAGAAAGAGAGCTGGTAAGGGAACCAAAGGCATCACGAAGTTGGCCACGAGGAACGTTGCTGCCAAATACCACGATTTCAGTTTTCTTATCATTTAGGATAAGAGAGTTTGCTAAGAGCCATTCTTTGACCTCGCGCATGCACTCTTGAAAGCAGTGCAAGGACAATGCAAGATCATCATTTAGTTCAAAGTAGATCTGTATATCATCAGCATAGCAGTGAAAAGCGGTGCGGTATTTCTCAAAGATTGCTCTTAGAGGGACCATATACAGTGAGAAAAGAATAGTGCCCAACACAGATCCTTGAGGCACGCCACAGCAGACAGGTGCAGCGGACGAAGAGCAGGTGCCCAGGTTGACCGAGAAGGACCTATTGGAGAGGTATGATTTAAACCAATCAAGGGCAACACCTTTAATGCCTACAGTATGCTCAAGCCTCGCTAATAAGATGTTGTGATCTACCATATCGAAGGCCGAGGATAAATCCAATAAAACTAGGACCGCAGAGCGTCCAGTATCAGCAATTAGAAGAAGATCGTTGAGGACTCTGAGCAACGCTGTTTCGGTGCTATGATGTGGTTTGAAGGCAGACTGGAATTTATCATTAATGTCGTTCTCATCCAGGTACGCCTGGAGTTGTAGAAGAACTATCTTCTCGAGGATTTTAGACAGGAACGGGAGCTTAGAGATCGGCCTGTAATTCATATAATCATTATAATCAAGGTTCCTTTTTTTAAGAACAGGCTGAACTATAGCATGTTTAAAAGCTGACGGGACGCAGCCAGAGAGTAAGGAAGAATTCAATAGTGATAAAATACTAGGTCCAATTACATCGAAGCAGTCCTTAACTATGCGAGATGAGAGGATGATGTCTGAGTTCAATGCCTCAATGTCAAATGCAGACCACTTCTTTAATTCATCCTCTGGAAAACGAGCATCCAAGTGATCACAAAGCTTACGAATAACACAAGTAATCTCACCGGTATTCCTGCCATCAGCAGATGAGGCCCTCATCGCCTCTTTGACACGGTCACTCCACTTAACATCCTTTTCCTCTGTCAAGTATTGGGAACGCAACTTCTCAATCTTTGCTCTTGCCAAGCAGTGCCCTTCCATCACAGTCAGGTTGCATTTTTGAAAAGAAAGACACAGGTGTGCCAGCTCACCCAAAACATCTCCCAGAGCGGTGAGAGTAACCTTGAAGTTTGAATCGGTTAGCTTTTTGTAACAGTAATTTGCCACTGGATCTCTGTTATCACTGGATTCTCTCTTGCAGTATTCTTCCAGCACAGTGTAGTTCCTCAGAACAGCATTCACAGCTTGGTGACGCGACAGCCATCGTACTTCACTCAGAGGCCTGAACGACAGTGCATCCTCATCAAGAACTTTTGCTAGGTCTTCCAATTTTCCCCTCTTTACAGTGGATCTAGAGAAAGTGGAGTAAACAGTTCTAAGAAGAGTTTCCACATCACGCATCAAAGGTACATCTTTCCACGTATCATCAATGCCCAAGTCCTCTCTATGGGCTATACAGTGTTGTTCAGTTAAGTGTGGTATTTTCCGCTTTAATAAAGCTGCAACTCCGTTGTGCTTTCCTAGCATTACTGAGGCACCATCGGAGGTCAGCATCACCATTGTCTGCATGTCTAGTTCATGCTTGGTGTAAAACTGAGTTATTGCCTGCACAATATCCTGAGCCGTGCATGCTGTCAGCTGGATGGTACCACCAAACACAGTTTTATGGTTGACGTCATTTTCCTCCCTGTATTTAATATACAGGACTAGCATTTTGTGCACTGTTATGTCTGTGCTCTCATCTATGATCAGGGTGTGCCAAGGTGCATTTTTAACTTCACACATTGTCTCATTCTGCACTACTTCATTAATTGAATTCACAAACTCAAAGGCATAATTTTTGCTTCGCCAGCTTTCTAGTATACTCACATACTTTGCCATGTGATCGTGAATTTGTTGAACCGACAGCATAGAAGAACTAATTTTGATGGCTAGTAGAATATTGTCGATGAGAACTTTAACTTCTTCGGGGTTGGATTTCTTTATGAGTGACAGCTCGTACATCTTCTCTTGGTCTTTGCCGCTCTCTCCCAACAACGTACCGATCCCCATTCCCATCGTACATCTTCTCACAATTCCAACTGCTTTCAAATGACTTTTACCACTTTTGCCTCTGAAAACTCGCTTGCGATTTTAGCTTCGCAACATGTTTTGCAGACCAGACCTTTCTCGCTCGAAAAAGAAAAAATCTCTCCCAGTTTCACAGTTTTTTCTTCCGTTTGCACATATTCTGACAGCCATTCCATCTTAAAAGAGTCGCATTTCTTTTTTACTTTGGCTTGGTAAGAGGATGTGCCACTGCCCGTTCGTTTTGCCATTATTATAAAGGTTCAACATAAGCAGCACTCCACATCGGCCACACCCCTTTGTTAGCCAAAACATTAGTGGCACTTAAGGATGCTGTCATAGCCTGTCAACGACATTGATTAGCTGTGTATATACGAATGTGAATCGCATCATTGGCTGGAGCAGCCAGTCACTGGTCACTTACTGACTCACACTGCAAAACAGAATGAATTGTTAACGTATTTATTTTAATTTCAATTCAGGTTCGATTTTTTTTTTTTTGTGCACAACACAGATTTTCTGTGCGCACAGACCGTGCCAGCAGTGCGCAATTGCGCACGCGCGCAGCTTAGAGTGAACATTGGTGAGGGGGCAAACTCCTCAAGATGGGTGGTGACCATGGTGGCCATTTAGAAGTCGGCCATCTTGGATACAACTTTTGTTTTTCCAATAGGAAGAGGGCCATGTGACACATCAAACTTATATGTAAAGTTGCGTTGAAACCAAGCACACCATTGTTTTTCTTGTGACATTACCAATAAGTTTGATGTGTCACATGGCCCTCTTCCTATTGAAAAAACAAAAGTTGTATCCAAGATGGCCGACTTCTAAATGCCCACCATGGTCACCACCCATCTTGAGGAGTTTGCCCCCTCACATATACTAATGTGCCACAAACAGGACTTTAATATCACCAACCATTCCCATTATTACGGTGTATCCATATAAATGGCCCACCCTGTACAATGTACATGCTTGGAAACAAGTATATTGTATGTATGTACACACTGTGAGGAATCTTGGAGTCAATTTTGACATTCAATGCACATATTAAACAAATATGTAGGACTGCTTTCTTCAATTGCACAAAGCAGTGGCTTGCAAAAGTATTCGGCCCCTTTGAACTTTTCCACATTTTGTCACATTACAGCCACAAACATGAATCAATTTTATTGGAATTCCACGTGAAAGACCAATACAAAGTGGTGTACACGTGAGAAGTGGAACGAAAATCATACATGATTCCAAACATTTTTTTACAAATAAATAACTGCAAAGTGGGGTGTGCGTAATTATTCAGCCCCCTGAGTCAATACTTTGTAGAACCACCTTTTGCTGCAATTACAGCTGCCAGTCTTTTAGGGTATGTCTCTACCAGCTTTGCACATCTAGAGACTGAAATCCTTGCCCATTCTTCTTTGTAAAACAGCTCCAGCTCAGTCAGATTAGATGGAGTGCATGCAGTGCACGACTAATAGTTGTCCCCACCTGAGCTGTAGATCTCTGCAGCTCGTCCAGAGTCACCATGGGCCTCTTGGCTGCATTTCTGATCAGCGCTCTCCTTGTTCGGCCTGTGAGTTTAGGTGGACGGCCTTGTCTTGGTAGGTTTACAGTTGTGCCATACTCCTTCCATTTTTGAATGATCGCTTGAACAGTGCTCCGTGGATGTTCAAGGCTTGGGAAATCTTTTTGTAGCCTAAGCCTGCTTTAAATTTCTCAATAACTTTATCCCTGACCTGTCTGGTGTGTTCTTTGGACTTCATGGTGTTGTTACTCCCAATATTCTCTTAGACAGCCTCTGAGGCCGTCACAGAGCAGCTGTATTTGTAATGACATTAGATTACACACAGGTGCACTCTGTTTAGTCATTAACACTCATCAGGCAACGTCTATGGGCAACTGACTGCACTCAGACCAAAGGGGGCTGAATAATTACGCACACCCCACTTTGCAGTTATTTATTTGTAAAAAATGTTTGGAATCATGTATGATTTTCGTTCAACTTCTCACGTGTACACCACTTTGTATTGGTCTTTCACGTGGAATTCCAATAAAATTGATTCATGTTTGTGGCTGTAATGTGACAAAATGTGGAAAAGTTCAAGGGGGCCGAATACTTTTGCAAGCCACTGTATCTGTAAAATTAGAAATATCCTGTCTCAGAGAGACACTGAAAAACTAGCTCATGTATTTATTACTTTTAGGCTGGACTACTGTAATACGTTATTATCAGGAGTCTTCAGTTAATCCAAAATGCTGCAGCAAAAGTACTGACAGGGATTAGAAAGAGAGAGCAGATTTCATTGGCTCCTTGTTAAATCTAGAATTGAATTCAAAATCCTGCTCCTCACATACAAAATCTTGAATAATCAGATCCCATCTTATCTCAGTGACTATTGAGGCACTTTGGTCTTGGATTGCAGGCTTGCTTGTGGTTACTAGAGTATTCAGCTTTTAGGCCCCTCTTCTGTGGAACCAGCTTCCAGTTTGGATTTGAGGAACAGACACCATCTCTACTTTTAAGATTAGCCTTAAAACTTTCCTTTTTGCTAAAGCATGTAGTTAGGGCTGGATCAGGTCACACTGAATCCTCCCATGCTCCAATAGGAGTAGACTGCTGGGGGATTCCCATGATGCATTGAGTATTTCTTCTTCAGTCACCTTTCTCACTCATTGTGTGTTAATCCAGTCTTTAAGTCTGACATCATTAGCCATGTCTGGGCCCAAACTCCGCTTCAGGTCCCAAAGTCAAACGATCACTGCAGCTATTACTGAGAGTTGAAAAACTGTCTAAACTCTTTCATCTGTATAAAATGATCAGTGTGGCTGCTCTACCAGGTGTAATAATTAAGTTTAACATCCAGGCATCCATAAAAACAGAATTTATGAAATTTAATGGAGTTAGAAGTTAGCAGGGAGTTAGACCGCTAGTTTCCATCTAAATATAATATACCATGTTCTGACTGATGGATTTCTGAAACAAATTAAGATGTAAGGCTCTGCTATCGCTTCTGACAAAAAATGAAGACAGGAAACTAAACAGCAGTGGCGTTTGTAGGGTTACTGAAGTTTGGTTAGGGCTGGGCTGTAGTTACATCGTAAGGGTTTAAAAACTTAGCTTTAAACTGATTAGCAGTAATAAAAATTGAGAGAGGCCGACAGTGATCACTGACTGTTTAGAGGGGCTTGTTCTGATTAAATAGAACAAGATACAAAGTATTAAAACATGTTAAAAACATGTTAAAGCTTTATTAAACGCAGAGTAGTTTGGGCACGGAAGCAGGATTCATCACGTCATCGCTTAAAGACTCGATAGACCTCTCTGCATGGAATCATGAGAGGTCTATCTCTGGCTCTCTTCCACAGTATGTCTTTGTTCCTGTCGTCCTCCCCTCATCCCAGACGCCCCTCCATCAGCCTGGTTCTGCTGGAGATTTCTTCCTGTTAAAAGGGAGTTTTTCCTTCCAACTGTCACCAAAGTGCTTGCTTATAGAGAGTCATCTGATTGTTTGTTTTTTCCTCTGTATTATTATAGGGTCTAACCTACAATATAAAGGGCCTGTTTTGTGATTTGGTGCTGTATAAATAAATTTGAATTGAATTGAATTGACCGTCTGTCAGAGAGGCCTCAGTTTATACAGCTTGGGGGGACCCTATCTGATGTGGTGGTTAGTAATACTGGGCCACCGCAGGGGACAGTCCTATCTCCATTGCTGTTTATCTTGCACACCTAAGATTTTCCATAAAACAGTGGAACATGCTACCTGCAAAAGTTCTCTGATGACACTGCAGTGGTCGGGTGTATTAAGGGTCTCAGGAGTTGAAGCAAAGAGAGCTGGTGAGGAACTTTCCAGAAGAAATAATCCTCTTTTGAATGTCAGCAAGACAAAATAGATGGTGGTTGACTTCCAGAGGAAAAAAAACTGACCAGGCCCATCAAAATCATGGGTGAAGAAGTGGAAACAGTGGAGAGCTACAGATACTTGAGCGTTCATCTGAATAACAGACTGAACTGGAGACCAAAAGTGATGCTGTATACAAGAAGGTGATGAGCAGATAGTACTCTCTAAAGCAGCTCAGATTCTTTAATGTGTGCAGCAAGATGTTGGAGAGCGACATCTATTTTGCTGTTGTAAAAGTATAAATTCTTGTGCTACCTCACCAGGCACTCTTACCAAAGTACTTATATTTCACCCGTGTTGGTTATTTGTTACTATTTTAGTGTCAGTTATCCTGCTTTAATACAAATATTGCAGATACTACAAAAATGTGGTATCTCTCTCTCTCTCAGCCAATAACCAATAAATAAAAAAGTCCTTTTCTCCTTCTCAGTGTCCAGTCTCACATAAAATTCACTATAATCTTTTCCTTTGCCTTTGGCACCTCTCTCTTTGGCATACACACATCCTACCTAAATGGTGAAACGTTCTATTAATCATTGCCTCTGCATTTTCCTAATTCTTGATGTCCAAAGTCATCTTACAGACTACCATGCAATGCTGCCTACCTACATTCTCACCTGAACCACATTGACGTCTTTTTCTCTTGGATTGCACCTTCTGTGTGAGCCTGCCTCTTACTCTTTTATGTCACCCTATGTCCCTCCCTGTTCTTAAAGTACGTGTTTACCACAGCCATTTCCATTGTTATGAGACAAGGAGCAGAGAGAAACTGAAGTCCTCCAGGCCGTCCCATCATCACATATAAGAGGGTATAAAAGGCCATAACATCCAACCTTATGTGTTAAAAAGAGTGCTAAAATAGAGCTATTCCCTATTTGCGACTAGTAAATCATCTTTACTCTTAAAGATAATTTAAAATATAAGTCTATATGTCTATGTGACTGTTCTAATGCTGAATTTTGATCCAGCTTCAGCTTTAGCAGATTATTGTATGACTTCAGGAATGCGAGAAGATAAGACCTCTGTCGCCAAACCTTAGAAAAATTTTAAAGAGAAACGTAAAACAAAGTATTCCTCTTTGTCTGAATTTAAAAAGGAGTATGTTAAAATGAATATTCATAAAAATACGTTAAAGACAAATCTTACTAAAGCAGAATTACATAAACTAAAGCAGAATTACATAAACATGAAGTGAATTATATTCATGTGTGATTGAATGTTCAAATGTGATGGAATTTCTATGTTAAGAATAACAAGAAAATGTGATTGATTTTAAAGTTTCAATTTTGGCTTAAATGGTAAATGGCCTGCTTGTGTATAGCGTATTACTCAGTCCCTAAGGACCCCAAAGCGCTTTACTCTACATTCGGTCATTCACCCATTCACACACACATTAACACACTGGCAATGGTAAGCTACATTGTAGCCACAGCTGCGCACTGACAGAGGCGAGGCTGCCGGACACTGGCGCCACCGGGTTCTCTGACCACCACCAGTAGGCAAACATGGGGTTAGTATCTTGCCCAAGGATATTTGGCATGCAGCCAGGAGGCAGCCTGGGATCGAACCACCGACCGTCTGATTAGTGGCTGACCTGCTCTGCCACCTGAGCTACAGCCACCCCACTTAAATCAGGTAAGTCAGAGAGAGAGAGAGAGGGAGAGAGACAGAGAGAGAGAAGATGTGGCTGGACATTGGGTGATTAGATGTAAATAAAGTGATTGGGTGTCCCTATGGGTGAGGCCAGATGTCATGTCAGAAGATGTAACGTCCAGTATGAGTGGGGGGAGAAAGGGTGAACAGGTATAAAAGTTAAGTGAAGAAGAGATGCAGGTTCTTCCCTTTTGTCTTCTGCGAGATGAACAGTTCTGAAGACTGGACCTAAGGTGTTCACAGTTGAAAGTTCCAGCAGAGACACCAGAGGGATCAACCACTGACCAAACTGTGAACCTGCAAATTGGTTTGTATATTTTTGGCTTTTTTTCTGCTCAATTTGTTGCCATGTTAGATGATTAATTCAAAAGCATTTTGGTTTACAACATACTTCCACTGAATGCCCCGGGGAGATGGTTTTCCTGTTAGGTGATTATCGTCAACCCAGGACACAAAGATAAGTGCATCTTCAGATCCAGTTTTGCTTTGTCTCCTTTATTCTCTCCTTTTGTTAAACAGTAAAGGAAAAAAATCAGAATATTAATCTTTCATAGTGGAAATAGCTCTTACAGGTTATTCCAGCCCAATTAATTTAACAGTCCCTTGAGGCTTACTGTCCAGGTCACTAAAATTAAACAAGTTAATTAACAAGCGCACTGACTGATAGGGGAGGTGCGACTGGGACAGCAAAGGTATTCAGGTTATCTATCTAATCGGTGTAAGCAGGGAAGACACCAGGAATATTTCAAGGTAGTTAGTGCTGGGTGCGTCCCCTCACCCACACCAGCTCCATCTGAACACTGCATTGCTTGCTGGGTAATACTCACAGGATCAGAGATAAGGCCAGATAGCCAAACCAGACTTCCTGCACTGGGGCCATGGATCCTGTAGATCAACACCATCCTTTTAACAAAATTCACTACTAGCTGTCCTTCCGATTCTTCTCCTTAACACCATACCCATATCTGCCCAGCACCTCATCATCATCTCTCTTCCCTTCACTTGAAGCCTCTTCAATTACTAGAATTGCCAGAATTTGTTCATTCTTCTAACTAACATCCAACCTGTGGAAAATATGCGTTGACAACATTCAACATCACTGTGGCAGCAGCCGCAGTGCA
The DNA here is from genome assembly GCF_036321145.2 of Pelmatolapia mariae. Classification (NCBI taxonomy): domain Eukaryota; kingdom Metazoa; phylum Chordata; class Actinopteri; order Cichliformes; family Cichlidae; genus Pelmatolapia; species Pelmatolapia mariae. The sequence continues at coordinate 7,271,853 of NC_086237.1, read as the reverse complement.
GAAGCCACAGAGAGCTGTAGTGGCGTGCCCGCGGGCTCTGCCGGCAGCCGGCTGTGCCAGAGTGGACCGATCCCCAGGTCCAGAGGCCTGAGGACCCCCCAACGGGCCTGTGATGTTCCCTGAGAGGTGGAGTCTAAGACTGACATATAGACACAGATGAATAGGCACACACGGACACAAGCGTACATTCCCAACCTCATGCACACATATACCCTGCTCTTCATCCTCTACACCGATGACTGCAGATCCACACAGCCCAACTGTCACCTGGTGAAATATGCTGACAACACAGTTCTCCTGTCACTGCTGTCAGGCCCCTCACAACACCACGGGCCTGCTCTTCAGGAGTTTGTAGAGTGGTGTGACTAAATTTTTTAAATCATAGACTGTATAAAAGAAAAAATATCCAGACACCTCTTCTATTTTACAAAATAAACACTACCAAGTACAATAATATGATGAGATGAGATCGGACGGGATAACTGGTTTGAATTCTAAATTTAGTAGATACCTTTGCAATATACTGCATAGATAACTTTGACATAATCATTATTTTATTTTTTTCATATTCTGTTGGTAATGTATGTGTGGGTGTGTTTAACTAAAAATTGTACTGAGCTGTTAAAGAGTGCTGTAAGAGCCAAGACTAGCAGGGAAGGGAAAACAGAAAAACAGCAGTGTTACGTCATATGAGCAAATTTTGTCTTTGAATATAAAAACCCATAAAAAGAAATACACTTGGTCAATTAGCTTTTTCATTTTGTGTTAACTGTTTGTACTTTAAACAGCAAATTTGCACACAAAAAAACCCCTAAACAACAACAACAACAACAACAAAAACTGATCATTCATTTTTGAATGAAAACAGCTCCTATAAATACACTGTTTATATGTATAATATGAAGAGTGCTATCTATATGTGCCAAGTAAACACTCATGCCACTAGCGTGACGCAGTACTAGCTGGCTCTGCAGTCTTGCTATACATATTTTGAAATGATAATTGTCTTATTTTTAGAACTATATTTTTAAATTATAAAGGCTTCTCAATATCTACGTCATTATTTAGCTTTATTAAGTTCACCCGACATGACAGGAAAGGCAAACAGCTTTCAAAACAGTCTAAAGGAGGACTCCGAATGGAGGACGGGGCTTGAGACACTGCGCAGGGCATCGATCGCACACTCAGACACATCAGTCCGAAGAAGAAAACACATCAGCAGATGCCTATCGGCTGCTGTCTCATTTTCCACTTTGTTCCTTTTCTGCTAACAGGCTGTAACTGCCTGAGGCTGGTTCTGCTGAGCTTAATGAGGCAGCGTGGAGAGGAAATGCCTCACATGTGCAATGACAAGGTCCAACATTTAACCATCATCACTATACTTCAAGGAGACAGATGCATAAGTTTCAAACACAGAAAATGACGACCTTTTGGCTTTATCACAATTGTGAAAAAGCTGTGACAAAACATGACCCTCAGGGAGTCTGACTGTCAAAATTTCTAGTTCTATGAATCAGCTTGAACTGATTAATCATTGATCCAAATAATAATGATACAGTGGTTAAAAAAACAAAAAAAAACTTGGAGCCCGAGGGTTCGTATTGGACACCAACCAAACAATTATGTATTTATTTAATAAACAAGTTCAGAATTACAATTACACAAGGTGTACCACCTCCTGCTTCAGACACAGCAGAGATTTAAATGCAGTAGACCATGAACTCAAACTAAATAAAAATACATGCTTTGACAAATTTCAAGCCATTTGAAGCCATTTAAAACCTTTAGTTTTGGTTCCAGGCATGGAAATAAATCATCTACCCACAAAACTACCCACAAAACTCAAAACACTGGGTCATCGACCCAAGAACCACAACAACCTCACACCTCTAACCACAAAACAGTGTCACTGCAGTACAGAAAATTAAAAACCTCCCATGTGTAGAAAATAAATTAGAAACTGTAACACAGAAGCTCCTATAAGAAATGCAAGCACAGAATCCCGTGTGCTATTTCTTTTTGAGAGCAAAGTGGAGCAAGAGTGAAGAAATGTTGTTCAGCCAGGCTCAGGATAACACCATACTGAAGTGGAATCCTCTAATGTTTAAAAAACTGCCCTGAAACTGAATCAGGTAAAGTGAATAACATTGATCTTCTCATTAAAATGCAATGCTGTGCTAGGAAATCATGAGGTTGCTACTTTGAAAGGTACCATGAGCTGAAAATGTTATCTTAGTAGTATCTGATGCAACACTTCATTAGATAATAGTGGATACAGTACAGTCAGTTTGCTGACAGGACAACAGCATTTTTGCTGAAAACAAATGTCTACCATGTGTTAGAGGGAGGGATCCCAGTAAGGCCATTCCAGTCACCCACAGCTTTATATAATTACATTTATTAATATCATATGTGAAAGTTCAAAGGGCTAATATGTATGAAAACATATTTAAAAAAAATTGAATATGGTATATTTTACTGATAAGAGAAACAGATGCACTTATGCTGTGTGTGGCATGTATTTTAGGGATGAGCAAAAATCACTGCAAAAATCCAACAGCAGCTGCTTTGATCCAGCCAGCTATAAAGAGGACTGCTGAGGAGAATCTATTCCTTCTGTGTTCAGCTCAATACACTATTGATTTTGGTAGGAGCATGCAGGAGGCAAATACATGTTCTTATTAGCAACTCCCTACATCATACTGGAACATTGTAGAGTTATCTGATTACCAGCTAATGAAAGACGATTCAGGCCCCTGTTTTGAGAGCAAGCATCTGTGATGTGTGATGGGATCATTTGATAGCAAGTTCAAGATGGCCCTCGAACTGCTTCACATATGCTATGAATTATTATTAAGCTAAAAGAGATCAATTCTGGGATATGAATAAGTGAACAGTAGTCACCAATTTTGAACTGGGGAAAAAAGGAAGGATTTAAGTCTTTCTAAGAAGGGCCTAATTGTGAAGGATGTGACAGAATAAGTCTGATCCGTAGCAACTCCATGACATCAGCTCAATAATAATGAAAGACTAAGGGGTCGTTAGGAATACCTAGACCATTTGATCAATTGATTGGGCATCGAAAAATGGGAATATGATAGACACTAACAGAAATAAGAAAAGAGCTCTTGCAGCAATCCGTGAACTCTCTAAGAAGGTTGCTGTAGTGCATTGCTTACATCCTGAACAGTCTGTAGCCTATATCATAAAGGACTCCCTGCCATGATAAGCCAAGGATAAAACCACCAACCTTTCACTGAGTAGATGGCCCTCTCTACCTCCCATAAATGTGATAGAGGCACTTGCATCCACTCCCCCAAAAATTCTACAGTGAAGACACTTTGCATACGCTAAATGCTTATTGAGTGGCATAAACAGGAAAGGGAACCACACATATAGTAGCTCACTATAAGGAGGAAGTGTGGCCATATTTGTTTGATATGCCCACTGAAGTACATATCCTGGTCAAACATGACTTCAAGATTCCTCACAGTATTACTGAAGGCCAAGGTAATGCCACCTAGAGTAAGTATCAAATTAGATTTTTATGGGAAGTACAGTAACCTCACTTTTATTTCAGAAAACACATGTGTGGCAGCAATGGACAACACCATTACATTTACCCCCCCTTCAAACAATAGCACAGAGGAAATCTGAACATCTCATAGTGTCAACATTAAAATTCACTCTATTGGTGTTGTCAGTCAAAACTAAAACAGTTAAATTACAACTTTTTTTTCAGCTCAAAAATACTTCTCTACCAGTAGGTAGACAGAGAAATTCTACCATGATACATTTCAGTACTGGAATACCCCAGTTGTCATCAGGATTTTAAGTATCCTCTTTCTGAGTAGTCAGTGCAATTAAAGATGATGTCTTGATTAAAAAACATGCTGAGGATTTAATATGTAAGCAATGTTTACTTTCAACACATTAGATCCTCTCCAAGTTATCGTGGAAGATTACAATAGACAACGCCCAAGTTGTAATAAAATAAAATGATCACTTTACATAATGGTTCACAACAAAATACCATAGCACTAAAGTTTGACACAGATAAATTGAAATGAACTTGAATGAACGAAACAGTCTGCTGAGATGACTACCCAGATGAACTGATTGCTTACAATCAGTGAGATGGCTGCCCACCCTGGTTCAGTTGGAGGTTTTTTACCTGTAAAGGGGAGTTTTCTTGTTGTTTATCTAATATTGTAGCATCTGTAACCCACAATATAAAGTGCTTTGAGGCGACAGTTGTTGTGAAATAAAAATAATAAAGTTCAATTGACTTGAATAAAAACAAAGCTCCTAGCTCCTTTTCGTTATTTGTGCTGATGTTTTTCATTGATAATTGGGTGGAGGCAATATTGTGTTGTTTCAACCAGTTTGTGAAGTTTGACAGCAAATGCAATGTCAAACATCTGCAGTGGCAAAATGCAAGTCAGAAAAAAGCCAGAGACACCACTTAGATCAACTAGAGCCAGAAAAGGATCGTGGCTGTCACTATTTTTCCCTGGAAGCTCTCCTCGTGTTGACTGCCTTGACTTTGTTCATTTTATCAATAGCAGTTTGGTAAAATACTGGACAGTATTATGCAGTAAATTCAGTGTGCTATGAGTGACCTGCAGTCACACAGCTTGCATGTTAACTGGATTCACCGATACCATTTGAGAGCAGAAAAAGCAGAGCCCCAATACTGGCATCCTTGTCACTGTGTTACTAACAAAGGCAAACCACAGATCTCCTGACAGTACATTCCACAATAAGTTTACACTCTAAGGTGTTTTATATCAGCCTCTATATTAGTCCTTGCTATTCTAGTAGAATCCTCAGTTTACAATTCCTTGGTTTACAGCATAGGTGAGTTTTACAACCGATATTATAAAAATTCTATTTTTCCCCTCTGTCAGTGCAATATTGCAAAAATTACAAAAATCCGTAGTTAATGTATTTGTTACTTCTACGATATAATATTATAATTCCTTATTATCCAAGTGTTGTAATCTGTAATGTAATCTTTCATGTTACATGGAAGAGAGGATGTGGCATTTGCAACCTGTGAAAGCACAACAGAGTGAACCATGAAGGGTCATGTTATACTCAAGTTACAAACAACCTGCTAAGATGACTGCTCAGATGAGCTGAATGCTGATAATCAATGAGTCACTGCTAATACATGATTGCTATGGGTTTTCACACAGCACATCCTGCAGGAAATGGACATCATCACTGAGAAATGATTGGCCAGCATGTGTGTACAAGCATGCTTAAGTGCACTACCTGCATGTGTGTGTTAAGCTGCATGCACTCTGCACGAGTGATCCGATATCTACCCAGAAAACATGGCTCAACCCATCAGTGCAGCACGGCCCTGATAAAATGACCAGACCACGGCTGTAATGGCCTCCATCCACCACCCAACCCTTCAATTATGGCTGACATGCCAGCCTGTTCAGCCCCAATTTAATCAGGCCTGCTTGAGCTGCATCCACACCCACACCCAGCCACACACACACAGACACACACTCTCTCTCTCTCTCTCTATCTTACAAATGCTCTGGCTGCATAAAGGCTCTAACAACCTGTCAATAACCTCAACGCGCGATTTATGCTTCATACAGTACATGCACACATACCACTTGTGGGTACTTATGCAAATAAAGCATTTTAATAGGAGAAATGTTCCTTGCATACATTTTGCATATGTTAGAATGTTTCTATTATTCATAAGTATATAATAGAAATTGTTTATTGTGTAATGCACATGCTAAGCCTATTTTTAATCCCACAGTATTCCATCACTTGCCTATAGCTTGAAAAAGGCCATCATCAGAAGATAACTAGATTTATATGTAAGACAGTGTAACCCATCCTCCATCCTTATCAAGAAAATATTTTGACTGGATTGGGCTCCCAGTACAGCTCTTTCTATGTAAGGAAGGCTCAAAAAGGATAAACAACTGCAAAATTCTCTGCATGTACTTTGAAGGCCTGTAACTTGACAATTTTTATAGTATGAAGTTTTTTATAGCTTCATTAGATACACTAAAGCTATGGAACAAGAAAATTGACAGAGTCTGAGATGCTCACGTGGGATCGTTAGAACTGACTGATTATATAAGGAATCCTTATATTTGCTAGTTTTAACATATTTATATTTAGTATTTATGCAGAACACAAACAGTTTTGGTTCTACAATAAAGATGCAACATGCAAACAGGCAGATCTCAGGCACATATTAGCAAACCAGACATTTATTATATTTCCTTGTTTCCAGCTAATAGGAACAAAAGTCTCACTGACTCCTAGTGATATCCAGCAAGAGGTTAAGGTGTTGATGAGAGGTTTGGGAATTGGCAGAGGCTCTGTTTGTTGCAACGAGGCTCCTCACAGCCCAAGACGGCGCAAATAAATCTCTGTATCATTACGTAAAAGAGGCTGGCCTGTCCCCCAGTGGGGCTAGCACGTGTTCAGGGACTTTCAGCAGCATAACAGCAGTCTCCTGATCCCCGCCCTTCCAGCATCAACCCCCCACAATACAGCCTCTTCCTTTTCATTGTTACTACACTTCAACAGCAATTAAAAGTGATGCAAAAGCATTGCATCACTTTTAAAGGGGCTACAAAATTTTTACCTGAAGTTCCAGACTGACCTTCATAAGGTACAAATAAACATCAAGGGTAGAACCCGATTCATAGGAGTTTTAAAACTGATACTAATAGCTGGCGACTTAAAATCAGATATTCCAGTTCATCAGCCAATTGTTTTTTCCCTTCAGATACAGAAACAAGTAGTGTGTCAGATGATAATGGCCTGTAACATCTGGTTTCAGTGCAATACTTTTAGAAGACGTGAGCCCAGTGATAGGCCGTTTTACCTATAAACAAATAATAACGTTCATTTCCTGAGTTTCTGCGTTTTAAATATTTGTTAGATGAAATAAGCTATCTGAAGACTAAAATTTATCATTTTAATATGCTGACTAAACAAATAAATATTAACCCGGAAAATGAATAATAAAAATTAGATTAACTAAAAACTGGTGACGACGAAACAGATTCTTCATACATGGCAAACAATAAACACCAGAAGTTTTAGAAATTGAACATAGGCACCACAACTTGCTGATATCATACAATGCTACCTGTCGCATGCCTGTATAACCAGGGGTGCACAGGTGCGCATGTGCTGTCAAAATACAAAAACGCGCACCAGATAAGAAGTTGTCCGCTAGAGTGGGATTTTCACAGCATATTCTGCAATACATCTCTGTGCGTTCATCATTTGTTTGAAGCCAGTTCACCTCCTGCAACCACTTTTCCGAGAATACATGCTTCTTTTGCAGTTCGGACTCCTTCTGACATTTCTTTGGAGGTGGAGGAACACCAAAGTAATTGCTTAAAGGAGCTTGCTTCTTCCACATCTTTAAGAGTTCTAAACTGTATAGCAATATAGAAGTTTAATAGGCTTCTAGCATTCAAAGTCACAAGAATAAATACAACGTTAACAAAGTAAACTAAACTCTTACAGTTTGACTCTATGAAAAAGTCAACTTTACTTGTGTTTCTGCTTACATTTTTTGGGGAAATATCTACAGTGTTAGCCTTTGTTAACTTGGCCAAAGTTTTCAACACAAACATGACAGAAACTGATGCATGTTTGAGACAGACTTCCAAAAAGGTTTGTACCATCTATTCTAAATTTCTTAAAACCACAACTAAGTGCTTTCATCAGAGTGGTCAGAAGGAACTAGCCATGGCCTTAAACTCAACACAATCCCCTGAAAAAACAAAACTTGCTATTACTCGAAAATGCGTTTGTTTTTCATGATTTTAAAGATGAAAAACAGAAAGAAAGAAGCTTTTACTGGATTTGTATTAATGTCCTTTCTGTGCTGTGTTCTCTGATTTCCTTCTGTTTTGCACATCTACTGCAGACAATTCCCCTTACTGAGACACTGATTATTCAGACAGGAAGAAAACACCCTACCATCTGGAATGGCTCAGCTCTACTGATCATTAGAAATGCAACACACACACACACACACACACACACACAACAAAGCTCTCTCCCGCCTCTCATTAATCGTTGTTGCCCATCGGCTCTGTCAGTTAGCAGCTACATAAGCCATTAGGCCTGCGCTACTCACCCTGTTAGGACCACCACAAAGTCCATTACATTCCAGCCATTACGCAGGTAGGAGCCTTTGTGGAAGGCAAAGCCCAGGGCAATGATCTTGATGCCAGCCTCAAAGCAAAATATTCCAATAAAGTAGGGCTCTGTGTCATCCTGTAAGAGGAAAGAAGAGCAAAGGATTTCTGAAACTGCAGACATAAATTTATAAAGATTGAGACAGATAATGTGAAATAATACACAATGAAAAGAAGGATCTAGATCATTAAGTGTCCGTGATCCTCTACAAAGCAAGCTCATTCAGATGCTTTAACCCACCAAAAGAACTATAACTACGAAAAATCGAAACCTGTTTTTCCCTGTGAATCTGTGAGTTCTGGAAACGGTTTAGAAAACTAGAGGTGTCCCCCAGTAAAAGGAATAACACATGGTGTAACTAGTGCTGGTAGACTGATTCAGTATAATTAATTCGGCTTCATCATTCCATTAACTTAATAGAGTTTAAAGTGAGAAGAGGTTTTAAAAAAGTACTCAAACTTTGGTCAAGGCATCTATTCAATCTATTCAAAAAACAAACCCCAAAAGGTATCATAAAGGTAATCATTAATTGGTTACGGTTAAGCGATCTGTTATCAACTTCACACCTCAGAATATTCCGACATATAATATAACCCTAATCCAATTTTGCCCGTTGCAATGCAATTGTCCTCCTGCTCGTTTTCGAGCAGTATTGGACATTTTAACTTCCTCTTAAAAATGAAACTTTTTGTACAGAGAGACTGAGAGTAACATAGTAACATTACAGGCACGCTACATTCACGCTACAGCCTGTTCATCCATCAGCATAAAGGGTGCACTGACTTGGATGGCAACATCAAATAGTAGTGTGATCACCAGAAAAGTGATCTATATCTGCTTTTATCAGATGCCTTGAAACCTCATTGAAGGCACCGTTTTGGTTAATTACATGTTGAAAAAAGTGCAACTAATATCTTTGTTACCTCAAACAGGCGGATTCTACTATTAAATAGAATAACAGACCTTTTCAAATAACCAAATCAACAATTAAAAGAGTATAAGATTATAAAAATCATATAAAAGACTACACAGTAGTGGAAATAATTATTTGATCTTGTGCTGAATTTGTAAGTTTGCTCACTTGGAAAAAAATGAACAGTCTCTAATTCTTATAGTAGATTTGTTTTTTAGTTTTATGATCGTTTAATTTTATTAGAGAGAGACAGAATATCACACCACCAGTAGTTACCTTCTCCCTAAGCTCCTCGCTGATGGTCTTGTAGCCCGTTTTTGCCTTCTGCAGGTCTAAAATATTGTCCCTGATGTCCTTTGACAGATCAAGTGTATTTAATTGACTAACTGATTGCAATCTGTGTGAGCACACATGACCACACGGCGAATCTGTGGGAGCCAGAATTAAGGCTGGATTGTAGGGGATCAAATACTAATTTTTTCTTTAGTGTTTTTTTTTTTATTTCTAGCTGATATTTTGTCTCTTCATTCAAATGAAACTACCATAAAATTAGAGACTGTTCATTTCTTTGCAAGTGTGCAAACTTACCAATTCAGCAGGGGATCAAATAATTATTCCCCCTTCTGTACTGATACCTCCTTTCAACCGCTTCCTTATTCACAATGGGCCATCACAGCAGGGAGCTTTCAGTTTGGCTTTTTAATTTGTATTCCTTTTTTTGACACTACACAATCCCAAAGCAATAATCTTAAATTGCAGCCCTTGTCACAACTCCATAACTTTGCTGGGCAAACACAGACATTTTATGAAATCTATGGTACGTGGTATTTAATTTCTAAAGCAGCCCTGCCATTGTCACTCCCACTATTTCCCTCTTTAATAGAAAGACTTGACAAGAGAGTTCGGTGGGAGGAAGGTGGAGCAGGGGTAGCCTGTGGTAATGACACAATGGGGATCAAAGGCAGCTCTGCATGGATCTACACAACCTGCAGCGCTCAGGAGGAAGGACCCACGCTGAGAGGAAAGCTGGTATCTTCACATCTTTTCAGTTTAGATACTTGATACTACTTGAAATGGTCAAACCCATGAGCATGCAGTTAGGTAAAAGAGGAAAGAATGAAATCAGAAACTTTTTGGAAGCAGAGAGTCTGCAGAATAGAAACTATTTACTTACAGAGAGACATGCATGCATGCATTCCAGACAAAAGAAAGACATCTGTTAAAAATAACAATGCTAATCCTCACAGTGTTTGCATTTACAAACTGCTGTTTCTATTGTGTAACACAATAAAAGAATCAACCAGCTTTTTACTTACCAAACGCTCTGACATTGGGGTTTTGTCTGAGGCCGGTAGGTGTTGTTCCAACGCCAGCACAATGCAGTTTGCTATAATAGTGGCCAAGATCATGTACTCAAATGGAGTGACAGTGTTAAGGAAGTCTTGTGAAAACTAGCAAACATTAAATCAAGACATAGAAACCTGACGAAGGTTGACACAAAGCCATTCCCCCCTTTACATTGGTAGGTTGGTAGGTAACAGCATTATGCATGAATAGAAAGTTTTGGCACTGGCACCAGACATCTCTTTCTGTTGAAATGATTGTGCTAGGTTATGTATCAGATTGGCTGGAGAGGAATACTGGAGAAGATTCAAAGAAACAGAGTGCATGCACTTGAAGCTACAATTAAATTTCATAGCAGTTATTATTTTTTGTGGCTACCTCATCCATCAGTGATAAAGCTTTTAGCCTGCTTGTCATCATCTTTCTGTCATACCAAGAGAAATCAATGGAAGGTTAGACAACAGAGCAGGTAAAACAGCTACTAAGTGTCGACTTGTGTCGAGAACTGCATAGATGATGAGTGAGTTTGTGGCAGAAATATATTCAAGGACTGACTCAGTATAGCATTCAGTGTGATTTGTTTGTTGATTATTTCCTAACACAACACTTTTTTTAAGTTCCAAGTTCGTATGATTAGCTCAGTTTCAATCATCTGGGCGGAGCAATGCTGACACACCGGCATTTTTGCTATCACTTCATAGGTCAACCAAAGCTATCCTTTTATGTTAACTGGTAATATTGCCACAGCAGATCATCTGTCTCCATCTCTTCCAACAACTAGCATCCTCCTGTGTTACACCATGTCTTCCTTCAATATATGCATAAAGCTTCTCTGTGGTCTCTCTCTTTCCCTGCTGCCTAGCAGCTTCATATTCAACATCCAATATATCTACTTCCATTGAAAATCTTAACTTGCTTAAGTCTCCCAACTCCAGCTCAGCTTACTGTGTTTTTGGCAGCACTACCATCTTGTAAATGTTCCCTTTCCCTCTTGCTGCTGCTATCACAATATTGGAAATGGGAAGCTAACGCTGCTTTAGAGAGAAGAGGAACTCCTTTATGCAAGAAGCACTCCATAATAAAATTACACAAATAATGTAAGTATAATCAGAAGAATAAAGGGCAGGATTGCGTTAAAGAGCCCCTGTATCTAGACTGGGTTCAGTCATTTGGTATTATGGGCTCAAATTTTGATATCTGGTTTTCTCATGTTTACATTTGTACTGCAAACAAAGTCAATGAAACGGTAATGGAAAATTTTTATTCCATTATATATAACAGTTCTAATACAACAGAGTTCTATAATGAACTCAGAAAATAAATGTAACTGTAGTCAGATACTGGGAAAAATTGTTTTAAAAACTACAGAGTAAAAATGCGATGTTGACAAAAAGCTTTCAGTGTATGTGGATTACATTTGAAATATAACCTTTGTTATATTGTTTGTCATAAATGCCATTTCTGTCATATTTTTAGAGCATTCTTTTGAACTGTGTGTGTGTGTGTGTGTGTGTGTGGGGGGGGGGGGGGGGGGGGGGGGGGGGGGGTTATAGTTTGAATATGCACTACCTCCCATCTGCCAAACACCTAGCACCTAGCATTGCAATTCCTGTACCAAACTAACTGAAATAAGTTGTACTCCTTTCATTAAATTTAGTTGCATTACTTATTACAATTTAACAATGTAACCTTTTACATTACAAAACTAATCTTTCCAGCTTTTCATGAAACCTTTTCATGATCTGCAGACCTCAACTTGGTCACTTATAACAAACACTTCCAGTCAAATTTTTACACAAAAAATCAAGGATGACAACTCCTGATTATAATTGTGTGTATAGATGGTTACTTTTTCCATCTACACCCACAGAAAAATACAGTACAGTAAACTAAATATTTTCACGACGTGCCCCTTCAATATAGTCGTACTATTTTACTAGCACCTTACTAGAGAGCTATATCTATCTTCTAATACACTCCCTGATTTTTGCAAAAGCAAGACAACCCAAAGTGATCACCATTCTAAGTCTCCAGTGTGGTGGGAGCTTGGTGATGCATATTTGGTGATATGCAGCAGTTCTTCAGTGTTTAATTAAACGTCTGCTTTTTGAAAGAAATTAAATGCAGATTTGTACCGCTCATTTGGGTATCTCGCTCCCTACATTGCACTGCCGTCGTGTTATTAGTGTACCCCTCAGAGATGATACAGCTCTGCCAGTAGGAGAGGATCCTCAGGAGAGGGAGGAGACCAATGGATTCCAGCCACCAGGCCTCCAACTGCTTTGAACCACAGTAAATCCTCCTGCAGCACACCAGGATAAATGGCTCACTAATGCACTGCGACATTAGGAATGATAAAAGAAAACTTTTATCATGCCAGAGGTTAACCAACCAGTGACTTACGCAATGGATACTATTCCACAACTAAATGTGAGTTAATTGCATGAACACTCATGCACATATACAGGTGTCTTTCCAGGGACGTTTCCTCAGAAAAAATCAAAATGCACACCAGTAAGAAATGATTTTGGTCAGCATACAAAGCTCAACAGGTGGCATTCACTCACTTTGCACAACATCTACCAAACAGACATGAGCTGCTTTATAACCTGAAACCTGCTGCATTTCAGCGCTTGTTTGTTTTGTGTCACACCCATGCAGAGTGCCACCGCCTCACTGCTGAGGGAAGCCTGCAGATTGCTGAAGTTCAGTACCCTGGACAGCACCATCTGCAGAGCACAGCATTCACCAGAAGACAAGAAAAGGATCTACCGAGCAAGCCCATATAGTCATGTCATCACACATAAACTTCAGCTCTTACCTAGATGTGCTATATTATAAAAAGAAAAACTCATGACTACAGCATTTAGCAGCATGGGACTTGTGACCAACACTGGAAACAACCAGAGAGCCAGCTGTGCAAGTTTTACATTTTAGCTGAAGGTATTGTTGCTTTCTTAATATATATTAATACTAATTAATAAACAGTATTCTAGATGCCGGCTTCTTCTGCCTCTAAATAAGGCCCCTTAAAATTTCCCGGGAGTTCGGCGTCAGGCATGCGGGTTTTATACAGGACAGAGCGGCTTATCTGGGGGTTTACTGGGTTGTAAGGATATGGCCATTCGGTGATCTTTTTGGCATATTTCCGTATTACATTATCCTCGCTGAAGATGAACAAAGAGCGGTTGACGGTGAGGCAGTTCTGTTTGACTGGAATTGGGTTGTAAATGGCCATGGTCCTGGCTCTCTGGGCCATCGTCTGCTTGTACATCCTCTGGCCACCCGGAGGCCCCGGCTGCCGGCTGCCCCCCCTGGCAGGGGCCGCGGGACAGCCGCCTCCATAGCGGCTGGACAGTTCGTCTTCAAATCGAGCCATTGCGGAATAGCGCAGACCTTGCTGGAGAAACCAAAACTGACACCAGAAAAAAAATAGAGAAGAAGCATCACCACACACACTGACGTCCCGTCCCCCTGCAGGTCCTTTGGGTGCGTGTGTCGGCCACGACCAGCAGAGTCAAACATTCACAAAAAAAAAAACGAGCTGAGGGAGGCTCTTTTTCATCAGCCTCAGTCGGTTATTGCCTCACCTCCATGTTTTTACTCTCCGCGGCGTGGAATTGTTGCTTAAAGTTTAGACGCTCACATTCCATGATGCATCATTTTCATGGCGGACTGCCCACGTCCTCGCAGGTAGCTTTTATACTGGCGTCAACGCTACAAGTTCATGCTAGAGGATGCGGAGACAGCGGAACACCGTGTCTAAAAGACAGCCACCTCAAGACAAGAGAATACAGCAGAGGGAAAAAACGCGAAATGTCACAGTGAGTAAACCTGTTTTCCACCAGATAATGTCTGTAAACAGCCGCATTTCTTTTCTTAATCACTGCTGACCGCTGTGACTTAAAAGCAGTCTTCGTTAAAGCACTTTGTCCCACGGAAGAAAAAACTGATGTAATTTCATCTGATCGTTCGTCGAGGAGAAATCACAGTGCAGCTGCTTGTTTTCATGAATTTGCGGTTAATGGGAATGTAGCTACCACTTTCTCTACTGTTCCTCAGACCCCCACGTGACCGACAAGACGCCAGCCAGTGGCTCCACCTGGGCGAGCCCTGTTACCATAGCAACAGGGAGGAGAACGAGCCACGGGTCAAGTTACACGGAATGAAAATGACTTCCGGCAAAATCAGAGCTTGTTTGTGGACAGATCTGATTTCGGTTTTTGAAAATATTGCAACTAACCCAGCGAAAACTGATGTAACTGCGAAATAAACTAAATTATGTCGGTTCGATTCCTTTCGAAAATCAAACAGTAAATAGGACGAAACGACTTCCGGTCAATATTTCCAAAGTAAACTCAAAATTTCATTAAAAAAAATGGTAAATGGCCTGTATTTGTATAGCGCTTTACTTAGTCCCTAAGGACCCCAAAGCGCTTTACACATTTAGTCATCCACCCATTCACACACACATTCATACACTGATAATACAGTTATTCCAAATGTTGTCAGTGCATCTTCTGCTTACTGTAAAAATTTCACCAGAAAAGCCTGAGACTAAAACATCTCCCATATAGTGAGGGGTGTTATAGTATCTGACAAAAGTGAGATACTATATCACATTTTGTAAATATTTTATTCTATCTTTTCATGGGACAACATTGAAGATATGACACTTTGATACAATGAAAAGTAGTCAGTGTACAGCTTGTATAACACTGTATATTTGATGTCACCTCAAAATAACTCAATGTTCCCTCTAAGCTGCGCGCGTGCGCAATTGCGCACTGCTGGCACGGTCTGTGTTGCGCACAAAAAAAAGAAAATCTCACCTGAATTGAAATTAAAATAAATACATTAACAATTCTGTTTTGCAGTGTTAGTCAGTAAGTAACTGGCTGCTCCAGTATGGGATTAGAACGATCCCACCTTATCCTGCCAATGATGGATTCACATTCGTATATACGCAGCTTATCAACGTGGTTGACAGGCTACGACAGCGTCCTTATGTGCCGACACCGGTGTTTTAGCTAGCAAAGCGGCGTGGCTGATGTGGAGTGAAGCCACGTTAATGACAACGTGTACAG
Organism: Pelmatolapia mariae; assembly: GCF_036321145.2. Classification (NCBI taxonomy): domain Eukaryota; kingdom Metazoa; phylum Chordata; class Actinopteri; order Cichliformes; family Cichlidae; genus Pelmatolapia; species Pelmatolapia mariae. Next base: position 7,256,298 of record NC_086237.1, on the reverse strand, counting down.
CCATTGGAGATGTGAGCAGGACAGACGGAACAATTGACGGAAAAAGTGTGGACTTTATACCAGTTTTTAAATTGTGTTGATAGGCCACGTAAAACCAGAGTTATGATAAAAATATCTGCAATGTTTAGTTTTCTTCGGGTACTATCGTTGTCTATATTTACTGCAGGAAGAAACGGTAAAAACGGTGTTTTATAAGGAAAACACTCCAAAGCACTCCCCGCCTGTGAGCAAAAACAGCCCCCCTCCCCCAGCCTTTCCTATTGGTGGAAAAATGTACCATGTGGACCAATCAAAAAATAATATGGCAACATGGCATTTAGTTGTTTAGGCAGGGGGGGAGGTTTTAGGAGTGACGGCGGTGTGTTGAGATGTGAGAGATTTGCGACGTTTAGCGCAAATCTTGTGTAGTTAGTGTGTCGTATAGTCAATAGTTTTGTTGTGTGTGTCAGAACAATGAGGCGACTGCTGAATGTTACAGGTGTTACAGGAGTGATACATCTCCTGTTGTCAGGCCTGCAGGTATCAGGCTGTTCTCCTTTATCTCATAGTGGACAGAAATTATTTTTTGGAGTGGCACAAATAATTTGTGGCATCAGATTTCATGCAGAACACCGGATTGTTCTGTAAATAGTTTGAAATGTTTATTTAAAAAACGCCTTGGCTGCATTTTTAGGTAAACAGCTGCAAAAAACTGTTGTTTGCAAAACTCAGTTACTTTTTTGAAGAAGTAACTATATAATTAATTGCCCAACATTGGTCATTATTTACTGTATTTTGCAGACAGAGAGTTACAGGACTCTCTCCCAGACCACAGACTCACACTCATAATACAAGTCATAGCTTTATGAAAAATAAATAAATAAATAAAAAAAAAGAAAGTTGTGTTTTCAAAATTGGAGTTCAAGTTATTTTTACTTCCAATAGTGTTAACATACTACACAGGACATGAAGAAGATTTTTTTAAATTTTCCATTGTAAGTGGGCTAAAGCAGTTAATTAAAAGTAGTCTAACATAAATGTAAATGCTGTAATTTGATTATTTTAATAAACCATGTAACTTGGATAAATTCGATGCTGGCGTGACCACAGTGCACACGTCTGCTGTTGCTCACAGTGGTCCAAGTGTCCGCTCAGGGAGTTTGTGTGTTCGCTCAGACACATGAAAAATTAGAGGGAACATTGCTCAACACACAGCCATTATTGCCTAAAAGTAAGTGAGTACACCCCTAAGTGAAAATGTCCAAATTGTGCTTAATTAGCCATTTTCCCTCCCTGGTGTCATGTGACTCATTAGTGTTACAAGGTCTCAGGTTCAAATGGGGAACAGGTGTGTTGAATTTGGTGTTATTACTCTCACACTTTCATACTGTTCAATGGAAGTTTAACATGGCACATCATGGCAAAGAATATACCCAGCATGCTGAAACTGAGCTGCAGCACGGTGGCCAAGGCCATACAGCGGTTTAACAGGACATGTTCCACTCAGAACAAACCTTGCCATGGTCGAAAAAAGTTGATTGCACATACTCAGCGTCATATCCAAAGGTTGTCTTTTGAAAATAGATGCATGAGTGCTGCCAGCATTGCTGCAGAGGTTGAAGGCATGGAGGATCAGCTTGTCAGTGCTCAGACTATACGCCGCACACAGCATCACATGGCTGTCATCCCAGAAGGAAGCCTCTCCTAAAGATAATGCACAAAAAAGCTCGCAAACAATTTGCTGAAGACAAGTAGACTAAGGACAACCAGGTGAGGAGTACAAAGACAAGTGTGTCTTGCCTACAGTCAAGCATGGTGGTGGGATGTCATTGTTTGGGGCTGCATGAGTGCTGCTGGCACGAGGGAGCTAGGGCAGGGCAATATGGGCAAAAATATTTATCACGATATATAGTTTAAAATTTGCGATAACAATATAACTGACAATATAATTGACGCGAGACAAAATACTTTACAACTCTGCAACTTTATTAGTGCAAAAAAAAAAAATCAATGTATTTTTACTTAAACAAGCAGCTGGTTTTTTATGTGCATTAAAGCTACATAAAAATTTAACAGTGAAAATGCAAATTCCTTGCTGGCAGTTTAACCAAAAGGCATTTCCAGTGGAAATGGGCTGACATATCCTCAGCATAACCATGTATAATATCCACAAAACTTAAAAAGAGATTATACACACACAATACCGTAATATTATGTTGAAGCATAGTACGTATCACTCCGCGAGATTCCCGACTACGGTATCCGTAATGCTCCGACAATCCATCAAGCGTTGCGGCTTCGTAGCTTAGCAAAGTCGTACGAAAACATTTTTTACAGATTTTTGAGCACCGTGTACCAGATAAAAGGTCAGTAAGCACAACCAGAATTCATACATAAGAATTATTAGGGGCACTGTCGATTTTTTCAGAAAATCAAAGGATTTTAAGAGCAACTTATTTTCCGAAAAACACGGTAATAACAACGGCCCGCTTGCATGCTCTACCAAAAATTGTGCTTTGGTGTGTATCTGACGGACGAAAGCCAAACCAGTTCCACACCACTGAAGTTGCACCATTTTAACAAACCAATTCTGGTTCATCTGTTTCATTCAACGATCCGCCTTCGCCCTTCTCATTCTCTATCGCCGCCATGCTTTTTCTGCCATGTGCGTATGAAGACAAAGGCACTGCGCATGCGCGTTTTACCCATATTCTATCGCAATATTTCATTTTCTTATCGTTGCCCAACATTATACCGTTGGGCAACCGTGAACGGTATGATATGGCCCAGCCCTATAGGGAGCTACAGTTAATTGAGGCAACCATGAATGCCAACATGTACTGTGACACACTGAAGCAGAGCATGATCCCCTCACTTCAGAAACTGGGCCACAGGACAATATTCCAACATGATAACAGCCCCAAACACCTCCAAAAAGAGCAGTCCCTTGCTAAATAAACTGAGGGTAAAGGTACTGACTGGCCAAGCATGACTCCAGACTTAAACCTTATGGAGCATCTCTGGGCATCCTCAAATGGAAGGTGGAGGAGCACAAGGTCTCTAACATCCACAAGCTCCGCGACATCATCATGGAGGAGTGGAAGAGGACTACTTAAATTAAAACATGCTGTTCATAATCTTTGTAAATCACCGGTTAATGCATATTAATTTTGTACTTTTTTCCCTTTTAATCTAAACGAAAGGGATCAGTTTTAATGCAGTGGTTTTACTGGGCTGTAAATTTCTCATCAAACCTCTGCTCTTAAACAAATTGTCACATCCAGCTTCGATACATCCATACAATGTTGATTGTAAATAAGGTTAGCGCGTTGTTAAAGCAGGCCATACAAAAGGCGTCATACGTTTTGTTAACAGTGATGGCTATAATTTTTTTTAAACAAATGAGCTTTATATGGCTAGATTTACCTTCTTTGCATACAATGTTTTGTTGCTTTAATGGCGATCGTGGCTCAAGTTGGGAGTTCGCCTTGTAAATGGAAGGTTGCCGGTTCGAGCCCCGGCTTGGACAGTCTCGGTCGTTGTGTCCTTGGGCAAGACACTTCACCCGTTGCCTACTGGTGGTGGTCAGAGGGCCCGGTAGTGCCAGTGTCCGGCAGCCTCGCCTCTGTCAGTGCGCCCCAGGGTGGCTGTGGCTACAATGTAGCTTGCCATCACCAGTATGTGAATGGGTGGATGACTGGATGTGTAAAGCGCTTTGGGGTCCTTAGGGACTAGTAAAGCGCTATACAAATACAGGCCATTTACCATTTTAATTAATGTATTATTAACAACAATATAAAATTATGCACAAAAGGAATTACATGTTTATATATAAATATATAAGGTGGCCCCTAGAGACAAAGCACGTACAAATTCCAAAACACATTTCTAGCGTTAACTGAACTTCCAAAACAGAGCTACCTAGATCACTTAAATTACACAATTGAAAGTATATGTGTATTGTTTGTGTATTTATACACAAGCACTCATATATATTCAAATAATTAAAAAAAAAATGTTCATTTACCTGTTACTACCACACACCAAATCCGGTCGTTGGTACTTCTTGGCTTGTGTAGCCACTAGGGTAACAAAAGCTCAACACTGTGCCTAGCATCCTGGAGCACTTCTGTCGTGTTTTGGAGTTTTTACGTGTTTTGGAGTTTGTATGTGCTTTGTCTCTAGGGGCCACCGTAAATATACTTTTATTCACTCCACATAAAATGTAATAAATAAATCATATAATACAAAAACCAACTATTTACATTTCAACTTTTAACTATTTAAATTTTCAGCTTTTTCCTTTTAAACAAATTTAAAGTGAAACAACACAACACACTGCAAACCACAGCACAATTAAATATAAATATGAAAAAGAAGATGCACATTCTCTGTCATATGGGCCTGCATGAATAAACTTTCTGAATCCTTTATCATCCGCAACTGAAAATAGTTGTGGATGATTACTATACCTTTCTAATGTGACGTTGTTGTCCCTGGCTCGCTTCCTCTCTCTCTTTCCCTCCGGCACTGTTCCTGTGCTACTGTGAGTGTAACTACCGCCCCTCACCCCTCTTCCCAGCGCAAAGCACAAGGCTGGCGTGTGGAGTGAAGAGGAAAAACAGTACAAGAGAGAGGGTGAGAGAAAGAGAGAAAAAAAAACCCCCACGGCTCCCAATAAAGAGCCGGCTCGCGTCGTTCACTTTAAAGAGTCGCCTCTAAGAGCCGTTTCGTTCGAGACCAACACATCACTACCATCAATCCAAGAAGCCTGAGATGAACTGGAATACCAAATGTAACACAGACCTCATCATCCAGCAAAAAGAAGGAAAAAAAAGCTGCATCTACTGACACATTTCTCTATTAACACAAAAAAATACCACAGATGATATAAAATATGTTTAATGACTACAAAGCAAACATGAGGTTAAAAACTTAAAGTTCACAAAAGAACTCAGACTACCACAAATCAGTTAACTTCATTATTCCACACGTAGAAATATGAAAGGAAGAATCCATGAATGTAAAAATCATCTGTTAGTCTCTCAGTCTTCATTAGGACTATTTTTTCTGGCAGAAAAGTAACTTCATTATAATAAGTTAGATCTTGTGCTTTGGTGATTAAAACATGTCTCTCTTTCATTTCAGGTAAATATCAGACAACATAACTCCTTGTAGTCATGACATTACTCTTACATGGTACCTGGTTCAGGAGGCAGTGTTTCTTACATTAAAGAGGCCACAGTAACAAAGAGGAATCAGTGAGTTTCTATTTACTAGCAACTGAGTGACGACACTTATTAGATCCACACTGACAGCTGAAGTACTTGCTTTTCACCCTCCAATAGTGATCACCATAATCGAACCTGTTGAGGAAAAGAGAGCAACTGTGTTAACTTGTTCATCCTACAGCCTGGACAATTTCTGATTTTTAACACAGATACTGATATTTGGTCATTTAAAAATCGGATATTCCGATATATTGGCCAATTTTATTTTTCTTCGTTCAGAGACAAAACAGATTTCCCACATTATTACTCCGACAGAAGCTTCATCTTTGCACCCTGCTGCATGAAGAACAGTTCAGTTTCCAAACAAATTCATCTAAAACTTTGAGTACACATTAGTCTCAGCAGTCACATGCAGTGGTTATTTTTGCCCCTGCATCTCATTAAAATATGTTGCTATTACTGAGTCAATGTGAAAGTCTCCCAAACACCTTGCCTGGATGGCAAGGTGTTTTGGGGCACACCTTCTCATTTAATGGTTTTTCTTTATTTTTATAACTATTTATGTTGTAGATTCTCACTGAAGGCATGGGATGGCCTGTTGCTGCAGGATGCTGTGGTAGCCATGCTGATTCAGTGTACATTCAATTTCGAATAACCCAACTGTGTCACAAAGCACCCCCACACCATCACACCACCTCCTCCATGCTTCACGGTGGGAACCATGCATGTAGAGACCATCTATTCATCTTTTCTGTGTCGCACAAAGACATGGCAGGTGGAACCAAAGATCTCAAATTTGGACTCATCAGACCAAAGCACAGATTTCCACTGGTCTAATGTCCATGTGTTTCTTGGCCCAAACAAATCTCTTCTGCTTGTTGCTTTTCCTTAATTGTGGTTTCTTAGCAGCTATTTGACCATAAAGGCCTGATTCACACAGTCTCCTCTGAAAGGTTGATGTAGAGATGTGTGTGTTAATGGAACTCTGTGTGGCATTTATCAGGGCTCTAATCTGAGGTGCTGTTAACTTGCGATTTCTGAGGCTGGTGACTCAGATGAAATTATCCTCAGGAGCAGAGGTGACTCTTGGTCTTCCTTGTGAGCCAGTTTCATCGTAATGCCTGATGGTTTTGCGACTGCACTTGGGGACACATTTAAAGTTTTAGCAATTTTCTGGACTGGCTGACCTTCAGTTCTTAAAGCAATGATGGACAGTCATTTCTTTTTACATATGTCTTTGTGTGACGCATAAAAGTTGAAAGAACAAAAAACACATGATCAGCTTCTACAAAAGCAAACAGATGTTGCCATAGTATGAATTCTAACAGTTGTCAAATATGGCTATCAGCTGTGTACTAACCTGACTTCTGCACAACACAACTGATGGTGCCAACCTCATTAAGAAGGCAACAACTAAACCCTGACAAGGCACACCTGTGAAGTAAAAACCATTTCAGGTGACTACATCATGAAGCCCACTGAGAGAAGGGTAAGGGTGTACAGCGCCATCAACAAAGCAAAGCGTGGCTACTTTCAGGAATCTAAAATATAAAACACATTTGGAGTTATTTATCCATTTCTTCTCTTTCCTACATAATTTAGTATATCTTGCTTCATCTATTTGATATCTTCAGCATGCATCTACAATATAGAAAATAGTAAAAACAATGAAAAACCATTAAATGACAAGGTGTGTCCAAACCTTTGATTGGTAGTGTACTACTCTGAGGAGATCCCAAGGCAGACACTTGACACATTTACATACACGCTTATTTAATTACTCTTTAATGCTGTCGGACACTGTTAGGATGGTTAGCCAACAGGGAAGTTGCAAAGTGCCCTCTGCTGGATGAACTATGCAACCTCAGCACTCATAACTTGGTTAAAGTGCATTTCTCCCATCTTTTTGCTTTTTAATTGACCAGCCATTTAGCAAATAGCCATTATTGGGCCCACTGATTTTTCGTCACCACTCACCCTATCTGGTCTCCAGCTCTGATGGACTGACTGGAGAAGAAGGCTATCCGGGGGAAGCGTAAGTCCTGGTGCATGGTGAACACCCTCACAGCCAGCAGGTTGGGCTCACACAGGTGGTTGATGAAGCGACCAATGTTGCCAAAGAGTCTTGCATCAATACAATGGGCATCCCCAACCTGCACACATGTTAAAAAAACAAACCAAAAAAAAAGGAAAGTAAAATTTGTATCCTGCTAATGACTGCCTTTTGATAAGAAAAATGTTAGAAAAAGGTGACACCCCCATGATGAAGTTGAAAGAGCAAAAAAACACATGATCAGCTTCTACAAAAGCAAACAGTTAATCTAGATTTTATCAACAGTTTTATCATTAAGCTGAACCTACAGTGAGCACATGTAAACTGCTGCTCACAGCAGCAATTCATTTCCAGAATAGTTGGACTGAATGAAGGTGCTGCAATAGTCCTGTCAAAGTCAAGTTTTCAACCTTATTGAAACGCTGTGGCAGGACACTAAGAGCTGTTCATAAACAAATGCCTGGAAACTGAAGCAATGTTGTGAAAATTAGTGGGCCGAAATTTCTCTAAAATGACCTGAGAAACTAAGTCAGAAAGACCAAAATCGAAAAGGAAAGCTTTAGCCCTAGTCTTAAAAGTACAGAGGGTGTCTGTCTCCTGAATCCATACTGGAAGCTGAAGGCTGTGCCTCTCATCCTACTTTTAAATACTGTAGAAACCACAAGTAAGCCCGCAGTCTGAGAGCGAGGAGCTCTGTTGGGGTGATACAGTACTACAAAGTCTTCAACACAGGGCCTGATTTTTCAAGACCTTGTACCTTGACCTACAATTACACCAAGACTTTATAATTGCAAAAAATGGACTTCCTTTTATCCATGGCTATATATAAATAAACTCTGCTGAGTGCAGCTTTAAAAATGTATTTAAACTTATTGAATCACCTTATTGTCGAGAGTAAACAGGAAGGAATCATTCTCTCTTTTGTCAGCCTCTCCATCTGTGATGATCTCGCCAACATACCTGTGGATCAGAAAGGAAGTGAGCTCATAGCACAGCTCATTTTATATATCTTTTATGCTCTAAAACACACTACATTTTATTGCTTCACTTATGAAACAATCCTCACTCGCAAATGAATGTTCCTTGAGGGATATCCTGCATGGCTCTCACTCCCCAGCCCATATTCTGTGTTCTGAACAGCTGTAGCCGGACCCTGAAAAAAACAACAAGGCAATAATTTCCTCAATGTAGACGGCAGAAGTGGCAGCATGCTTTAGAGGAACATTAAGACAGAAAAATTATACTGATTTGATTCAAGATGAAAACATCTTAGAAAGTGAGTCCTTTTCCTTCCACATCAAGCTGAATTCTCCATTTTCTTCTGGCCTAGGATAACACTGCCTGCCAGCAATGTATCGGGCACGTAGGCTGTCACCTAATGGTTCGCACAGCATACACATCTAACTGGCATGATTGATGTGATGCTTTTGGTTTTCTTAGGAAAACATAAATGCAGTTTATTATCACCCGAACTTGCATGAAACCTCAATCAAGGCAGTAACAAGAGGCACTCTCCAAGGAAACACAAACATAAAGCAAGTTTTGAGCTAATGAGCAAGGATTTCTGAAGAGTACGTAAACTGGTATAGGTAAAAGTGACACTTAATTTTTAGAGTCTTGGGCCTGAAATACACATTTTACCTAGTTGCTGAAAATATCTCTCTCAAAAATGCGTATCCTTCATTGTAACTGCAGAAACAGCTATTCAGAGTATGTTCTCTGTAACAATAGGAGCTCCATTAAATCTTTAAAAGGAAAGTGCAAGTGCTAAATAAAGAAGTAGGAAAAAATTGCTCTGACTGGGGTGCCTGCATGTCATCTACTAATTGGCAGGTTGGTGGTTTGAACCTTTTGCTGTTCCAGTCCTTGGGCAAAATAAGTCACTCTCTGATGTGAGTGCTAGCTAGAAAGCACTTAGGCAGAAAAAGCACAGCAATCTGCTGGAGTACCAGGAGAAAACCCATGTAGGGAGAACCTCTAAGCGCCACAAAGAAATGTCACAAGCAGGCTTAAGCTCAGAGCCTCCCTGCTGTAAGGTGACAGTGCTAACTACAGCACCCTGAAGATAAGCGATCAACAGGCAGGCAGACTAACAATTCTAAGAAATTGGTCTACTGGGAACTGGTTTTCTACAAGAACTGGTTCTCGATTCCCAACGCTATTCAGGACCCATTGACAGAATTTATCATTGAGCATCTTCTTTGCAAAAACTCATCCATGTGATCAAAGCGGATCCTTTAAGCTGATCTTTGTTATGAGGCTCACTTCCTTCACAGCTTTAAAAGTAGATTACCAAACAGCAGCACTTTACCTTAGTCCATTCTGGACCACACGGTTCCTGCAGGTCCTCCAGCAGGAACATGCATGGTTACATTCAAACAGCACCGGGGGCTCCCGCTGGCAGAAGTCCAGTGGTAGTCGACCCTCCTGCAATCACATACACCATGAGACAAATAGTTATTGGGAATAAAAACAGATTTTCTTCAGAGCATCTGTTGGTAATTTTAGTCAACAGAACGTGAAGAAACATTATGTTCACAACAGCTAGGTTCTTTGTTAAAGAGATAAACAAAATATAAGTGGGCCAGGCCGTACTGTAATGTAAAACCAGTTTAGACCCCAGCAATGAAGGAGGCAAATGTAAGCTTTGTTAAACGTTAAGAACACATTCTTATTTAAAATGAGGAAATGTGGGTGTCACGTGAAATCATTTCAGCAGGTACACAGGTTCTACTTACACTGTCATACCAACAACGCAAGCTGAGCTGGCCACATATGCAGGTGCTAGATGAGCAGTCATCTGTGCAGGTGCAGTGCTGAGTGACACAATCAGTGAGCCGTTAGAAGCCGGCCATGTACCTATTCTCTTACAATGCTAGTCATTTTCTGCATAATGACTGCAAACTTCTTCAGAGCACTTGTGCCTTCTCTGGACTGCTGCAATAAATGTGTAATTTACACCTTACCTGTGATCACTCACTTACCTGTAAGTGAGTGATATCTTTGTCTATGTTCAGCGGGGAGGTGACACAGCTGTCTGGTATATATTTAAAGTTTTCAGGCAATGGCTCACTGTCCACTGCATTAACACAGGTGATAGGCACTGCCTCATACCCCCGAGAAATGTCCCTAACAGACAGAAAAGGAAAACAAAAACAAAACAAAGAAACAAAAAAAATCTACAAGTTTTTAGTTTTCCTTTTTGAGGAATGGCAGATTTTGAGAAAGCAGAAATTCATCAGCCAACAAGGGAATAGGACAAAGTGCAGCACTACCTGCTGAGCACTCTCTCTCCACGCCATTCCCTTCCTCTCCTGGCATCAGTCAGCTTCTTGTTGGTATTAAGGGCTGTCCACACTTTGGAACCGGAAGCACAGCAGTTCAGAGCTGTTTCTCCATCCCTGTTCCTTTGACTGACATCAGCTCCACGAGACAGAAACAACCTGTGCGTGGAAAATGTTTAAGTTAAGACTTATGGTCATCTAAAAAAACAGAGTGAAGGTGACAAACACTGAGATAGACTGGTATGCACTGTCGCTGTCAATTTGAGCAGTCAAAATCGTTTCTAAATCTCATTTACCTAATTACACACACAGCTATAGAGCATTTTTATCTGTGCCTAAGCACTTTCTAACATTCACTCACACACTTGATGGACATATGCAACTCTGTACCTTGAGCAAGGACACAAGGACACGTGCACTGGAGGAGCCAGGTATCAAACCATCTGATTAATATCAGTTTGCCTCAGAAATTAACGGCTTCATTTGGTTTTATCAGTTGAGCGCTGATTTCCCAGAATGCAAACCCACATACTATTTGTTCTAGAACTCTTGCATATTAATACATTTTCAGGAGAAGCAGACTGCATTTTATAGATAAGGCTTTCTACAGCTGCAGAGAAAACATTTGAACACTGTGTATAAGAAACAAAATGTTTAAATAATCTGTGGTTGAAACCAGGAAGCAAACAAATACAAGAAATGCAGTGGCTAAATAGCTTTCGCATTTCTTGTATTTGTTTGCTTCCAATAATACTCTCTTCTCTCATTACAGACATAAACAAAAAAAAATAGTTTCCTCAAAATCAGCATCATCATCTGATGTGAAGAAACTGAGTGACCTCTGTGACCTCTCAGACTTCACACTCACATTACGCACTCCAGGTGGTTCTCTCTGGCAGCGACATGAAGTGGTGTATCACCATGAATGTTCACAGCATTTAGGTCGCATCGAGCCTCTAGCAGAGCCTGGGCAATGTCATCGCAGCCTGACAGAGCGGCCCAGTGTAGGCAGACATTCTCTTCCTAAAATGACAGTGACAGGTGTAAGATGTAAGCATCAGACATGACATACCTCTACCCTTGGCAACAGTGCTCTAAAACATGTCGACAAGCACTCGCAAAGACTTTACTGAGCTCCAAAAAGTTACACTAGCAGTAAGTTAAAGTCGCCATTTGCGCTGACTAATCCCCAGGGGTAGCAGAAAGAAAGGCTTCCAGCAAGACATGCAAGTGAAAAAAAAGCTACTATTTTGAGTATGTGAATTCCTGAACTGTGAACTCAGGAGGAAAACACTTTTTTTGGATACAGATTTCCATCAAGGCATGTCAGTGTGTCTTAGTTATAATAATAATAATAATAATAGGTCTCCAAGTAACGCCCACAACTGATAAAAGTCTGTTAGACATAGCTGATATCCTTAATTTTTTTTTTTAAATCTGGAAGACACAACTAGCTAAGCCCACCAAGCTGCTTCAAACCCTCTGTTTGTATGAGGCAAAACAGAAAAACGGTGGCTTGAAGAAAGAGGGGCTAAAACCAGACCCACTTTAAGATAAAGAATCTCAAAAAGGTACTCCAGAAGATCCCAAAAACAAAAATATGAAGCAAGAAACAAACATTTAATCTCCACTTTTTATGGTGACCAGACACTTTTATTAGAAATCAACAAGTTTCTTGCACAGTCTCGGTTAATGCTTTTTGTAAAGGCAGAATTTGTAGAGGTCAATACAATATGTCAAAAAATGTCTTCGTTTTCAAAAAATTTCCAAGTCCTAACTTAACTGTGAACTGCCTAGATTTTTTTTTTGTAAATAGGTCTGGTCAGGACTTTTTGTACCAGATCCAGCGGCCGCCGGTCTGAGTGTCAGGTGAACTGAACTTCAGGTAAGAAGTTATGACCTGCAGTCTATCTGGGTCAGATATAAACCAAGTTTAGGTGGAGTTTATTTCGTTATGCTGACTTTTTCGTACTGGATACTAGCTAGCATGACGGACTTTCTATACAGCTGGGTGGGTGCTATGATGTTACTGATGTTGAACTTTTTTGTTCATAAGGTTAGTTAGTAGAGTTGCCAACCGTCCCCTAAAAAACGGAATCGTCTCGTATTCAGAGAAAAATATTACGCGTTTCGTATTGAGCTGAAAAGGAACACAGTTTGTCCCGTACTTCAGCTAGAATGAAAAAAGACACAAAGCTGGAGTTATTCTGTGTCTTTGCTGCGCAGCTGCCTCTTCTTCTTTCATCCTCTCCCCTCCCTCTCCTGTTTCTATTTCAATCATGAAACTGATCAATGATCAGCTGATCGGCTTTTCTCTCTTGTTTGTTTATCACCCACTTTGCGGCAGAAAGAGGAAACCTACGGAGGTCGCGTTAAACAACAGCAGCACGTTAAAGCTTGATCAGCTGTTGTTAGAATTTATTTAATATTAATTTCTAGTATCAGCTGATGTTTACTGGAGCCACAGCTGTAAAGCTGCTGGTCATGATGTCGGTTTGCTTATCTGGTGAGAGGGAAACATGAAGATGAAACCAGGAGATGTCCTAACTGAATCATCAGAGCTGAACAGGTGATGGAGAAACAGGTTTACCTTTTAGGTGACATGAATGAGTTGAAGGGAAGTTATGAACTGTTTCTGAGAGACAAATAACACCAGGATCCTTTGTTTTTTACGTAGCTGACAGCTGGTAACTGTGCAGGGGCGGGTCTAGCAAAGTTCTGCCAGGGGGCCAGGTAGGACATTAACAGGGAAAGGGGGGCACAAAGAAGTACTTTTCTTGCTTATTCTCATTTAAAATATCTAGCTTTCATTAAATAATTATCTGAATCTTACAACAAACGATTGATAGATTGATGCATATATAACATTAAAACATTGTACATCACTGTCACAACAGCGTTTGTTTTCATTCAAAGGCTTTATGATTTTTCCTATAATGGCGGGCCGGTCTCTAGTCAAAATGCCCGGGCTGATTTTTTTGTCCCAGTCCAGCTCTGTATGCAGCTCATCTGGTGTTACCTACATCTTCCTATTCGGAAGGCAGAATTTCCGAGTTCTGAGTACAATCGAAAGCACCACGACTGCAGTTTTTGTGTTGGATTTAAAAAGCGCACATGACGCTGTGACGTAGGCTAGAATTCATGGCGGCGATCAACGACGGTCCAGGCGTGGGATTTCTGTCGTGGAAATATGCACATTATTTTTTCCTTTCTGTTGGTAGGTGGCAAAGTGCACTTGTGGCAGGATAGTGCTAACATGTAAGCAAGCTAGAAGACTGGCAATCTTGCTGGATATCCAGTTACGGAAGCAACACATTAACAAGAGAATTCTGAGTAAAACCAAAGTTACTTTCCCTAGTAACTAGTTACTTTGAAAGTAACGAGTAACTTGAAGTAACTGAGTTACTTTTGATAGAAGTAACTAGTAATGTAACTAAGTTACTAATAACTTACCCAACACTGGAACAAGAGTAAAACAGTATGCCGAGCACACCAACCTTATCTCTGATATTAACATCGGCTCCCTTGGCCAGCAGCAGGTGGACCAGCTCCTTGTGCTTGTACTCGATGGCCCAGGTGATGGGAGTCCACCCTCCATCATCCTGTGCACACATACGCAGAAAATGTCACACCAAGATTCCCTGTAACGCATGACTATTAAGGGCTGTTAGTGAATCGCACCGTGTTTTTACCTGACAGTTGATGTATTTGGATGCCTTGGAGAGCAGATGATGGATTATATTGTAATGCCCCAGTTTAGCTCCCAGATGCAGACAAGTGAAGCCCATGATATCCTGGGATGACAACATGATTCACACTGAACAACACTGCATTGCTGCCAACACTGTCAAAGCCCAGAAGAAAGAGAACTTTACTGATTTCTGGACCTTGTGAGTCAAACAGGACAATAGACAAAAAATGATGAAGCAAAGTGCATCAAGCAGCTCAGAAATGTTCTCTACCTGCTCCTGTTCCACTGTTTATGCCTTACAGCTGGTGAGTGTATTTATTTTTCCTATACCGTAGTTTTCGGGTCATATATACCTTTACATATTGTACATATATTTATTACTTTTTAGATTAGCCATTTTTATATTTTGCTTGTTTTACGTTATTGTATTTTGCACAACTCTGTTGCTTGTGAAGCTCGCACACAAGAATTTCACTCACATGTACTGTACCAGTGTACCTGCACATGTGATGTGACAATAAAAGTGATTTGATTTGATTTGATAAGCCGCTACTTTTTTCCCCACACTGTGAACACTGCGGCTTATACTGACGTGCGGCTAATGCATTTTTTTTTCATGCGGCCAAAAACATTTTGCCTGGTAACAGTAGACCAATAAAATTGATAAGTAGTATATATACGGTATATATTTTTACCGGATGTTAAGAGACGTTGTAATGTTGTTTGTGCACTGTTCCGTAAAAACAACCATAAGCAACGTAATTTGTGTGTTACCGATACGTACGTATACTTAAAGGTAGCCGTGTTACAGGCGCTGTTTGAGAAAAAAAGAATTTGCAGTATGTATTTTTGTATGTTACCATAACGTTTATGTTACCATGTTTATGTTACCTTACGGTAGGGCTGCCACGATTAGTCGACTAGTCACGATTACGTCGACTATCAAAATCGTCGACGACTGATTTAATAATCGACGCGTCGTTTGAAGCTTTGTAAGATCACAAAAGACGCAAAGTAGTAGGATTTAAGAGTGTAATAACGGACTGAAACAGAAGATGGCAGCACTGCATGTACAAGGATGCCAGCTGCCGTTAAACCCCGAAGAAGAAGAAGTAGCTCTGTCCCAGAATTCATAGCGCAGCCCAGCTCAGTTTCCAACAATGGCGGCAGCTAGTTAGTTTTAATATTACTCTTATTATTCTTTCTGGGTTACAAAATAAACGTTTAACATATTTTCAGGCGAGAATGTAACTGTGTAAACCTCAAATATCTGCTCAGTTTATCAAGACACCACATATTTTCAAAAGCGCTCCGACGTTTTCGGAGACGTCTGTTAACCACTAGCTCGATAGCTAGCCGGGGGAAAGGCTCACTAGAGCCCGTGAGAACACCGGACTCCCGGCAAATGGTTTTCAAACCCACCGCCGTCTTTCGCTACTCAGGTTAAACATACATAAGTCACTTAGATAACTTAAAAATGTTATTGTTTGGCTTTTTTTTTAGTATTTTATTTGTTCCTGAGTAAATCGGTTTACCTGAGATTAAAGTTATAGTTTTTACACTTAAATAACGTCAAGCAGACAACTGATTATCAGAAGTGTGAGATGCTCGAGAATATACTCCGGTGTCCCGTTATATTTTAGATAGCAAGGAGTTTATTAAACTTCACCGAAACAATCTGCAAATTTCATTAAAATTTAATAAACTATCATCTTGTCTTTATTTTTAGTTAGCGCATACTTTAAACACTTAAAGCTGTAAGCTAATGATAGTTATATAAGAGCAGATGCACGCTGGTGCAATAAGCTGTACGTTTTACGTCCAATGGATGCAAGATCTGATTAGTCGACTAATCGCAAAAATAATCGGTGACTAGTCGACTATCAAAATAATCGTTTGTGGCAGCCCTACCTTACGGATTAAATTAAACGTTAAAAATCCTCACGTGTAATATTTCTGTGTAAATATCTCATATTACGAGTGAAACGCATACGGTTTAAAATCCGGTGCGGCCTGTACAAGTACAAAATTGATTTTCTTTCTAAAATTAGAGCATGCGGCTTTTAATCAGGTGCGCTCTGTAGCCCGGGAATTACGGTAGTAGTTTCAGAAACTTGCTTAATGGGGGTCTCTCGCATATTTGTTGCTTCAATGCTAATTCTTTTCTTGGCCATAATTACATAACCAATTCTCTGCATAAATAAAATAACAAATCACAACAGAGCAGATTCTGAAAATACTCAGAACACTTTGCATATCCTATATTCGCTAACCCATAACAAATCAATCTAATGTGTGTAGATCAAAACAATACACTTTTTCATTCTAGTGTAGTAATGCTGCCATCATATTATCACACCAGGAAAACCAGTGGATTATTATTCATTACTCACTCATGATGATTTTCACACTGCAAAGCTATCAGGTAGGTTGACTCAGACACTCTAGTTCTGGTCTCTAATGTGTATGATTGACACATGTGACCTGTTGAGACGTTGTGGGGATTGAGGCGCCTGGGAAGGGATCTCAAAACTGGATTATCGATGGCAGACTGCAGAAAGATGGTCACTCACAGTGGACATAAATGAAGCCATTTATGTCCACTGTGAGCGACCATCTTTGAACAGAGGCGGTGGTTTACGACACCAACTGTCTGCCATCTATAATCCAGTTTTGAGATCCCTTCCGAGACACCTTAACACCCACTCACATCCTCAGGAAATCACATGATAGGGTGGGGCTAGGTTTCACAATGAGCTCACCCGAAACCTTGGCTGATTGGGACCTACACCCATTTTCACACCTTTACTCATGTGATTAGGTGGAGGATCATTAGGGGGTCCTTTTATCCCTCTTGGGGGGATACTCCCACAGGGTTTAAATCTGGGACTCTCCACCATTTGACCCTAGAACTGAAGAAGCTTCTCTGATGAGAGGTGAAACGTCTTCAAGCAACTTAAAAAAGTCCAGATGCTTTTCCTTCCAAGCTCCTTAGACCCTCTTAAGGGACAACCCACGCTAGGGTCTAAATACCTGGGACTGTCTACCTTTTGGTTTTAAAACTGAAGAAGCTTCTTGGATGAGGTAAAACATCTTCACAAAATTCAAAGAGGTCCAGTTGCTTTCTTCCCAGCTCCTTAGACTACAATGACCTGGATGGCTGAGAACCTACACAGACAAAGTTGTGTCAAAACTGTACCTGGGTTAGCTGCTGCCTGAACCTCTCAATGCTAGTTGTGACCAGTTTCCCGTGCAAGACAGAACTCATGTTCAAACCTCCCCATCCATAAACTGATCTTCTGAATTGTGTAGAGCTAGAAACTGTACAGCTACCAGGTTGCCCATGTAGTGAAAACAATATTTTTTTTTTTGCTTTACTGTATTGGTTGTTTTCAGGTCCCTGAATCTCTTAAACTGTACGTCATGTTTTAGGGGTTGTTTTCTTTTGTTCTCCTGGACCCCCCCACTTTAACTGACTTGTTAATAAGCAGGTGAAAAAAATGAATGTGATTCTAAAAACAGAACCTCAGGTTCTGAAGGTCCTAAGAAGTGGCAGCAGATGACAGAGAGTGGAATCAGACTGAGTGATGGATGACACAGAATCTGACTAAAGCATACACCAGGCTGATAGGAGACGCTGACGGTGCCCGAGATGGGGACCGACCCACCCACCTTGTGGCTGACGGACGCTCCGGCTCGAAGAAGATACTTCACCGTGTCCAGGTGGTTGTTTTCACAGGCTGCCATCAGTGGTGTTCTCTGGTCCTCATCAAACACGTCCAGGTTAGCTCCAGCCTGTGCGTGCACACAAACGCAACGTCACAAGTTTACACACTGACTTTAGCTAGTGCCTAAACTGTAAAATGATTGTTATTGAAAATGCGTTGTTATTTTTTTTTTTAAATTTAATTTGTAAAGAATAATTTCCACCAGAGACTAGACTGGGAATCCTTGACTCACACATACTGTACTGTACAAAATTTAAGATGATACCTTATTGCTCAATTACTTTATATTTTGATAGGAAAATGGGACCTAGGTGAAGCAATGTGCACAAACATACATAAATAGAGTACATACTGAAAAAATAGAGTTTGTACAATTATAGTAAGCTTTAAAGTCAGTATTCAGTATGACTACACCTTCCACCTGTGAGCCAAGACGGGCATGTTAACTCATACAGAGAAACCATGAACAACAAAAGAGCAGACAAAAACAAATGACAATGCTTTCATATGATCATATGGGGAGGAAAAAAGTGGAGCGATGTAGAAGTACTAGTGCATTATCGGAAATCTCCCAAAAGTGAAAGCCAAACTAATGGATGGTTCAAGGTCACCTCAATCAGTCCCAACTAAAAGCGGAGAGGGAGTCTCACTTCTGAATCTAAACTGGGAGTTGGTCCAGCCTTGAAGTAATAAATGCATGAACCAGTTTTTTCAGTACCACTCTGAGAAAGGATGTTGGAATTTTAATAATACTGGACAGATAAACAAATGCACTGCGGCATATTAGTTCATGGTGCAAGCTGAATTAATTTAGAGGATTACTTTAAAAAAAATGTTTCTACTTATTGCAATGAGTAATTAACCATTCATTTTTTAAACTATCTGATCAGGATTTATTTATCTATACTTACGAATTCTTTTCTTTTCAAAACTCTGTCATTTTTCAAGATTAGGGATCATTGATCTTAAAAATGTCTTCCCAGGATTTATTTGACACAATTCCAGCTTTCCTCCCACAGAATAGAAAAATACTGGTGGCTGCCAGTGCTGCTCCTCACTCTGCTAATAGATTCACATACAGTATAAATGTGAAAATCCCAGGTGACTTCCTTCTTGAGTTATAGTTGCAAGAAAACTTGACCTCTGACCTCAAGTTCAAGGTCACTTAGATTTAAACTCAAAGATTTCTAGTAGATGCACCTGTGGTATCACCTTGTCTTGAGTAATCGCATTTACAACTTGGGTATCCAAAAAGCATGTCTCCAATACGTCTTATGAAGCAGTCTGCAGTGAAGCTAGTATCGTCTCACCTGGACCAGCATGTGACAGATCTCCTGGTGACCCTCAGCAGCTGCTGCATAAAGGGGGGTGCATTTGTTTTGGCCCTCCATCAAAAAGTTGGGGTCCTTCCCATCAACTGCAACACACAAATTTTGGTCTTAAACAGCTGCCAAGAAGTAGATCCAGAGTTAATGTTGCTAAAGCCAATTTTCTTCTGAGAACATATGTGAGCTACCTAGAAGCTGGATGACCTTCTGGAGCTCTCCCTGCTTTGCAGAAATGTACAGCTGCCTTGTGGGGTACTTGACCTTCTTTGGTTTGAGGCTAAAAGAATAAAGGTTATTCATTTATCTCAAAGTGTAAGCTTTGATACCCACACTGATCTCACTCTTATATTTCAAGGGTAACCTTACTTCTCATCATCCAGTGCCAACAGAATGCTCTCCAGTGACTCTTTGGGAAGTCTTTCTGCAGTGTTCACAGCCTCATCTTTTAACCTGCAGAGGGAAAAAAACAAGTAGTAAGCTTGATTTATCCTTTAATAGTTCCTTTCATCCAGGAAGTTAGTCTTTACTTTTCATTTGTGAGGAAAAGAGATGACATGGCCACAAGCAGCACTCTGTTACCTGCTTGGGCTCTCATCTCTGCCTCTCTGCGGCTCACTGCTCTTTTTAGCTCTGAGCCCCTGTATTCGTAACATGTTTGGGACTGAAGCTGGCGTAGCCACCGCAGATACAGCTGGAAGCGATGACTCAGGATTCAATCTAGGGACAGAGGGTGACAGATCAGCCTTGGGGACTGTGACCTCCTTCGCCCCACAGGCATCCTCTCCACAGTGGGGGCAAAACTTTCGGTCCTTCAGGATGGAGGCGCAGTCACGGTGAAAGCGGTGGGAGATGCTGCCATAGGGCCTGCACTCCATGAAGGTGCCCTATGGAATAAAAGTTAAGAAGAACAGCAGTGAAACATTCAACATGTTTCAGATTGAAACATTTCTAATGTTTTTAGTTGTCAAGCCACATATACACTCAAAGTGATTACTAATATTTTGTGTTGATTTGTGTTGATTTGAAGACAGGAAAATTCCTGGAAGAGAGGTCAGAAACCTGTAAATGAGTCTCTTGGAGGAATGTGACATCCCCTTTAAATGTGTAAAGTAAATACACAGTATATCCGGAAAGTATTCCGAGCGCATCACTGTTCAACATGCTGTCATGTTAGAGTCTTATTCCAAAATGGATTAAAGTAAATTTTTCTACATACAATAATGACAAAATGAAAAACATTGCTATCTCGAGTTTCTCCACATAAGATGGCTAACAGGAGAAAACAGTGATGCACCTCCTGTCATAAGGCCTGCTGATTTTAGGCCTGTCTTGTGGTGCAGTTGCAAAAACAATTTGTGTGGCATCTTACTGTGACACCTGATTGTCCTGTAAAAAGTTAAGTGGTTGTACAAAAAAATGCCTGAGGCATTGGCTGCATTTATGGGTAAATGGTTGCATACAACTTTATTGTTTGCAAAATTTTTGCATAAGTTTTTAACACGTGCACTTTCTTTTTGCATTTCAATTATCAAAATGATTCACTAAACATGTTTGTGGGTTTTACAGTAAAAAAATTCAAACTTTTTCTTATTCAGATTGTTTTACATTTTTTGTTTGATTTTAAATCAATTTTGTATAGTATGTATATAGCAGCGGTTCCCAAACTTTTTTTGCTGGGCCCCCCTTTGTTTTACAAGAAAAATTTTCGTGCCACACGTAAATGGCGTTTCAAATCACTGAAAACGGAGATTTTTTTAAAACTCCTTTTTTGCGTTTACGTGTGGACAAGGAATACAGAGTTTGTCACGCAACGTCAAAGGTATGTGCCTCCATTTAGAAAGGCAGAGGCGTCACGGTGTGATTATTTTACGTGTAGTTGTTTTTTACCTGTGTAATAATATCAAACATTGCTATCAATGCGTTTTTCAAAAGATGCCTCTGTGCAAAATGGGTTCAAAAACATAAACAACCGTGGGATACTGTTTGTCCGGGATTTTAACCGGGGGAACAAGTCGTGGCAGGATCAGCCTGATATTATTTGTATCCCACTGTAACTTTACTGTATAAAGAGCTAACATCTCCAAAATGTCAGGAGTAGTTAGTCATTACAAGAAGTGTTTGTGAACTAAAAATCAAGAATGTGGGATACTGTTTGTCCGTGATTTGAAGAGCCCAACGCGTGCTCCCCACGAAGGGAAAAGCAATTATGCAGGGGAGACCTACCTTGGCACTAGGGATGGGTATCGTTTAGGTTTTATCCGATACCGGTGCCAAACCGGTACTTTTGAAACGGTGCCGGTGCTTAAACGGTGCTCGAACCGGTGCTCGAACCGGTGCTTAAAGACTGGAGAACACAAACTTTGTCCAAAAACCTCTCATATGTTTAGTTGTTTTTTGTAAAAAGATAACAATGTTAGCCTTTTCTGCAGCTATAGGGCATATATGGTATCACTCTGGGCCGGAAGCAATGCTTAAACAATGGAAAAAACACAAACTTTGTCCAAAAACCTCTCATGTTTAGCTGTTTTCCACTTTTTCTTTGGTCATTTTAGCCTTTTTGGCCAGGGTGAAGGGAGTATCTGCCATCAAACAAGAAGACAGCCGCATGTAACTACGACGGTGTTTGCTAGTTCACCTTAAATGCATTAATTTAATAACGTGGTTAGCCTACTCAACGTAAATTACACACGAACAACATTAAGCTACTCGCCCAGAGAAGAACGGCTGCTGCTGCCATTATCATCCGTCATCATTTCTGCTACACTGGCAGGGCTAGGGGCCAGGACTCTACTCTTCGGGTTCTTGGGGGATGTTGCTACCTCCGGGTCCGATAACAGGCAACACACAAGCAGTAGATGTGCCGGTGTGAGGTCTCGCAGCAAGCTATCAAATACGGTGCATTTCTTGGCTTTTAACAAAACGCTATACGTCGCCAGGTTCGTCATCAGATTCGAGGTGTTACCTCCTTTGCACAGTATGACCTTAAAGCACTTGTTGCAGGCTACTGAGTTTGCATCTTTTGCTGTGAAGTACAGCCAGACTTTTGACCGCTTCGTCTTGGGCATTTTTAATCTGTAGCTCTGCTCTAAAAGAATGTACGTACCTGGGCCCGCCTACTATCCTTGCGAAGGTTAAATGATTGGCTAGAATCCAAAGTGTATGACATCTCAGGAAAAAAAATCACCGAAATAAAGCACCGAAATGTGCGCTTCTTTTCGGTCTGGTTACTACCGTTTATGTCAGAACCGGTGCCACAATGGCACCGGATACCGGTACCCATCCCTAGTTGGCACTTGTGCAAGTGAAGGCAAAGGGAAGATATGCTTCACCATATTTTCTAGTCTTTGGCTTAGAATGAAGTTGGTTTGGAAACATATTCAGCTATGCTTCATCTCCTGCTGTGCGTTTGTGTGGACGCCCCGTGCTAGCAGTGTCCAAGCGTTTTTTGGTTTTTTTCCCCCCTTTTTATACCGTGCCCCCCATGCAATGGCTCTGCGCCCCCCATGCAATGGCTCTGCGCCCCCCATGCAATGGCTCTGCGCCCCCCCTGGGGGGCGGGCACCACACTTTGGGAAGCTCTGGTATATAGTATGTATAGTAAATATACTATATACTAATATAGTATGTGAAAATGAAAAATGTTTTTAAAGGTGAAATATAGAGGTAAAATCAAAAGTAGTCCAAAACAGCCAATTACACCCTGGACCCCAAAAGGTCAAAGATCAGAGTCTTCTCTTCTCTGCTTTATTTCAGATTCAGTGTTGCGTTGGGCTGAAACAAAATGTCCAATGTCCAAAAATGTCCTGCAGTATATTTGAGCATGTACTGCAGTAAATTAATAATCTCAGGACTTTGTGTGCTTTGTCTGCTCACCGTCCTACAGAAGAGTCCACATCCAGGGCAGCACTGGTGCTTGACCATACCGGCTCGGTGATCCTCGCACAACACCAGCAGATGGACAGTGTTGGAGGGGCGCATCATTTCCTGCTTCATCACTCGCCTGTGACAGCGATTTAGCTGAGCGGAGACACACAGACACAAAAAATGAATACCACCCTGGTGCAGCATTAATGCAAACAAGGTTATTGTCACGCTGCATGACAAGACAAGTTCAGCCAAGCTTTAGCTCTCACGCTGATGGTCTTGCTTTTAATTTTAGAATACATTGGTATACAAAAGTGGCTTCAGAACAAGCTCAAATCATCACCTCTCCATCACTGTGCTTGGCTTTTGACAAATGTGGCACTGTGTATTAAGGCTAAACATCTGCACTTTGATCTCAACTCTCCAAAAGACATTGATTCAGAAATTGTGTGTTTTGTTCAGATGCATCTTAGCAAAGCCAAGCTGTGATGTCATGACCTTTTAAAGAGAAAAGAGCATTTAGAAACCTTTCCTATCAAGCCATTTTTTTTATTTTACTGTGATGAACTTTAACATTTAACATGCTGAGGCCTATAGAGTCTGAGATGTAACTTGTGTAACTTGCGGACTTTCTGTTTTAGCTGTCAGACAGATTTCTCTGACCGCTGCAGTCTTCCATTGTGATGAATTTGCTGGGAGATCCACTCATGGAAAGACATTCTCTCTGTTGAATGATACGAGTTTATATTATTTGGAAATGGCCTTAAAACTCGTGGCAGACTGATGGGCAGCAGCAATTGCTTCTTTAAGACCATTACTAATTTTTCTGATAACACAGCTGAATGCTCCAGCCCTACCAAAACCTCTGCTTTTATAGAGGTGCCCACACTTACTAACGGTCATCTAATCAAGTATATTTGATTAGCAGCACTACTTAATCTCTTAATTCCTATCGAAGCAGAAAGGCTGTACTTAGTTTTGCCATACACTACTTGGCTAACCCTAAATTTTAGCTAAATAAAAAGTCATGTATTGTTTATCTGAAGATGTGTTTACAAATAAAATTAATTTCATATAGTTTACTGTGAAGCTTTTTTCTCCAGGGGCAATGAGACCATGAATGTCTTTGTTATTCTAGCTGATCTTTACCGTTCCATCTGCACTCTCCATGGCCATGCAGGTCTGATCCAACGCAGAGAGGCCTCCTCTGCTGTTAGGTGTCTCCATGCGACAGCAGCATAGCGGCAATTCCTCAGCCAAGTCTGTTTCTGCCACTTCAGAATATGCTGCCAGACCTACACACAAAATCCTGTTATTCTAATACAGATCACAGCAAGCCTGTGAACTCTAAAACTGAGCATTGTAGAAAGGAAAGAGGAGCTGTGATGACTTCAGGTTAGAGGTAATCCAGTTATCATTCAGTAAGTTCATCTTACCTTCTGATACGGATGGTGAGAGAAGCTCCTGCTGAGCTTTCAGGTCCAGGCAGTCCAAAGCCAGCTCTGTGTATTCTACATGGCTCCCTTGTCCTGACTCCATCTCCTCCACGTGTGATTCCCTCCTGACAGCTGTCGTTGCTCCAGCCTGTACAGTTACAGGATGAGTCACTGGTTTCTCAACAATTGCAGTTTGGTTCTTCTCCATTCTGACTTTAGGCTCCTCTTTCTAAAACACAGAAAAATAATAAAAAATTGATAAAGACAGGAATAACATTTTCTGACAATTTACGTCTAATCATTTGAAAAAAGGCTAGTCCAAACTGGAAGTAGTCTGCAGGAACAAGTCCATGAAGACAACACTTGCCAACCTCAAAGTCCAGTGGGCAGGTCTCAAATTAAGTTTCTCAACTTCTAGGTCAAGTGACTACCAGTGAGAGCAAAGTATTGACATTATGATTGACATGTATGTTAACAAATTGAAGCGAACGAGTGACCAGTAACTACAAAGCAATTTGCAACAAGCAAACAGAATTCTGTGTAGACATCCTTTCATAGCAAAAGTTCTGAAACAGTTGAACAAGAAAACCACATCGTGACAGTGACAAATGAAAAATGCCAATGTCCCACTCAGAATCAGTCTGACAAATAATGAATTAACAACATTTAACCCTACAAAAGAACAATGTCTGTAAGTGTATGCAAAGCAACAGGAAAACATACAACGCCATGCGATTCAAAGATCTGCACTTGGTATTAACAACTGCGTAATATCTTAGTAAAGTGCCTCTTTTCAACCAAACCCCCAGTCAACATTTGTGTCAGTGAGCAAATAAATTAATAGACCTGCCTTCTCTGGCTGTTTAACTGCCTTGGCCTTCTTTTTAGGGACCAGGTTGTACATTCCCATCTTTCGCTTCTTCCTCTTCAGACCTAGGAAAGGGACAAAAAGACCAAAAACATTTGACCATAAACATTTTTATTCTGCGAATGCCAAAACTGTGAAATTTTATACTGCCAACTGTATTCGCTTGTCTGCCTTCACACGCACATGAACTTCAGCAACATCTCATTGTTAAATATGATGGTCAATTCAGTCCATTCAAGTTAGAACTACAAAAAACTTTGGAGAAAATATTTGTATACAAGTTGCTGATGTGAAACTCAAAAATATAGTGGATTAAACTCTCACCGTGACAACGGTTTTGATTAATGGTGTAAAACCATGCAAATTCCAAACATTTTTAACTTAATACCATATTATAAATTAAAAGTAAGCTCTAAAAATTTGATGTCTTCTGTAAACAGTGACCTACGTTAGCAGGTCAGGAAAAGAAATTCTATCAATGCGGGTATATAGGCTTAAATAATTTGCCTTTTTAAAAATATTTGGAGCATGATTACTGACTGCACAGTATCAATTTACACCTGTTTACTAAATGCCTCACACAGGCAACTGCAAAACAAGAACAGAAAACAATTTTAGTTAAAATTTAAGAACTACTTATCTTAAAGCCTTAAACATTATTTGGCTTTTCCACTTGTTCCCAGCAAAAAATCTGTTAAGTATGTAAGTAGTTCAGATGAAGTAAAGGTAGGGAACGGACACAGATATAGAGAATTCCTCTATTCTTACTCAGATGCAAACTGCTGTTTGGACACATTTCTAAACATAGCTCCTTTGATATATATGCACAGATTTCTTCTTCACCTACTCCTTTAAACAGTAAACATGGCATGCACTTTGGTGCATACTTGTTACTTATGATGCCATCTGTCTGCAGCAAACTGGAATCAATAAAAGATTTCATAAAAATTTAAATTTCCAAAGGAATGGATGGACTAACCAGCCTGAGGTTTGACTGAAGTGGAGACGGTCTTCTTTCCTTTGCCTTTGGGGCTGTGATGAAGCTCCATGTTGAACAGCGGTCCAGACTTCACTGAGTCTCTCACAGCCAACTTTGACATCTTCAAGCTGGCACCCTTTGAAGACGATGAGAATGTGATGTTATCAAGTTTATACGTGCATTATATAAACACAGCATATTCTAAATACTGCCTGATAACATTTCAAAGTAAATCTGTTGACCTTGTCAGTAGACGGACTTGCTTGCACTTTTTTTCCTGGTGTCACCTGTGATGAGCCTGAACTGTGAGCCTGTCTTTCTGAGTTCGCAGCAGCAGTAGGTCTTTCTCTGAAGAGTGGAGTGGTCAAACATCCAGCAGTGCCCAGAAAAAAGCTGACAGGAGATCCCAGAGGGTTCCCAGTTGCTGTCCGTTTGCTGTGAAAAGCTGCATTGGCTATGGGTGAGCTGTGAAAGGGAGTTATCAATACTTTGGGCCTTTGACTGCTCAGTGACACTTGTCCTTTGACACCCACAGGTGTTCTAGAAGCAGGACTTGAAGGTCGTCTGCTGGGAGAAGAACCCTCATCGGCTGCGCTGTGATCCATTGCTGTGCTGTGCAAAATAATCACATGTAGTACTGTCATCTGGTTAGACTTTATTCATCAACAGACTACATGAAAGGTTCCTTATGCATGTAGTGACCTTACCAAAAGGCCTTCTGAGCTTGCTGTAAACTCACTACATAAATAAAGCTAAAGAGAATTAAATTGTACTGTTGTTTTTAGCGCTCCTTTTCAAGGTTACACTGCGATGCAGTTTGAGACATCTGATCTTAAGACGAACTAAAAGCAGTGCAAATACCCTTCAACATAGAGGGTAATGGAGAGTGCAGCAAAAACACAATTATCACATGTTTGCATGTCAATGAACTTTGACCCGAAGGGGTCTGGCCATTCATTTTTGTCATGTCACGTGACACACCACGCAGTATACATATTTCACGTCGCCTATTTGCGTGTTTCGCTTAGGACTGAATTTTAATAACTTTTATATACATAGAAGTTCGAAAGCAGCAGTAAAGAAAGAATACGAATATTTGTTGTCAGTTTGTGCCCCTTTTTTGGTTTCCAATAGCAGCTCAGCGGTAACCGAGCTAACCACCGTTTATCCTAATAGTAAACTTAGCGGGTACTTTCGAAAACTACTGAATGTTATTCAAAGGCACTTTCTATCGTATCGGGGTTGTTTGGAGACTCCCGAAAGACGTTTCCAAACAATCCAATCCATGCAAAATACGTTTTTGAAATGCCATTTCCCATGTTATTCTTGCAGCAGATTGGCTGCCATCTTTATTTTCATTCGGAAGCAAAAGCCTAACTTAGGAAACGAAATCAAATATTTGTAATCCTTTCGTGGACGAATTCTTTTTAGTCGTGATCGCTACAGGAGTCTTTGAGGAATCTCCAGATACCACAAAACAACTCAGAGTGTCTGAAAAACCACCTTTCACGCTTTTCAAGTATTACATGTTCTTTAGCGCCTTTAGAGAAGTCAACAGTTAGCTCTGTGACCAGAAAGTATGCTAATACATTAGAAACACAAACTGGGTTAAAGATGCAAGAAAGGCCGTGCAAAGCTCGCTTCCGTAGAGAAGCATTGCAAGCCACGAGTGATAACGGCCAACCGGAGGTTGTAGCGCTAAAAGCCAAAACAAAAAGTTACACCAGCAGAGTTTCATCCTACCTACACTCATCCGCATAGCTGTCCAAACTAAGGTGGGACCGATGGAACAGGAAGACTACGGTCCTCACTTCCGCCCCACCCGCATGCTCACGTGACGCATTGGGAGCGCTTGCAACTTGCATCCTTGGTGAAATCTTTTTCAAGTGTTGTAGAGTCTCTGCTTTCATTAGCCGAAGACCTCAGCTCATTCAGCAGCACTAACCAGACGTATGTATTTATTTCAGCTAAGACGAGCCAGTCTGTAAACTGGCAATACTGCCCCTACCCTGCCCCTAAGTCGGTGTTTTCCTGGATAATTACAAAACAATCCCATACTTTATTTCAAATAAAGATTCTGTGTTTTAGTTAAACACTACCTGAAGTTACTTTTTTGTTAGGAAGGATTTGTTCCTTGTTGAGTGCAATCTTAAATTAAGTTCTTTAAAAAGCAAAAAAAGAAAGAAAAGCTTATTATAAGATGTCCAATCGTCCTCCTTTTTTGCACTAGTTGACTTGTAAAAGCCTATATGACATTTTTTATTTCACCATTCATTAACTGCAGAGAGAAGGCATCATTTGAATATGTTAAAATTTTCTATAAACAAACAGTATCATTAAATTTCTTCCTGACTGGGTCAAGTGTCCTCTTTTTTTGGAAGTCAAAATATGGCCACCCTAGTTTATTATGAAGGCAATATGAGCAGAGATTACAAACATGTTGAGGGATTAGCTGTGTTAGTTCAATGGGAGAGTCAAACACTAATGTGTACATTTATGTCTGTATTTTTATTTTGTTAAATACAAAATGCACTGCTGTACTACTTGAACACCAAAGTGGCCCTCCAATGAGATGACAGTGCCAGCATTGGCCCAGAGCTCATTTAAGTTTGAGACCCCTGATTTAGAGTAATTATTCTCAGCTTTTCTGATACATTGTCATCACATGCTGAGTCAAGACACATAGGCATGATTTACATTTCTTTCCTCTTTTGTGCTACCCTGTAACACTTATATCTGATATCAGGCTGCTTTTATGCCTTTTATAATTTGCCACCTTTAATGTACACGAGTTCTCTGTTTACATAAATAGCAATAGCTTACAGGTGTCTTGGGAGCATTATAACTTAGCTACTTAGACAACCCTTTAAGTGGAAAGTGACTTACTTTTATTAAACATGTTGTGGAAGAGCACAGGTGGATCAATGTGCACATACATCACACTTGATGTTCTTCTGTTTAGAACATAATAATAATAGTGTCACTAAACAATGTATTGCTATTGCTAAATACATAACACCTCTCTTGGAAAATTAAAACCACAGCAGCTTTTTATAGATCTTTTCATTCCCTATTAGCTTACACCAAAAGGCTACTCTGAAGAAGATTATTCAAAACATGCAACACAGTTAACAATCTTTCTAGGGGTGGAAATCACAGTAAATTCACCCCTAAGTCAGATTGTACAATACAGAAAATAAAAGAGCTACATCTCAGACTCTACACGCTTCAGTTAGCATGTTAAATGTCAAACGTCAGTTAGCAAAAGACTGAACAAAATCAGCCTCAGTTGAGCAACTAACCAAAGTGACACACATTGCTCTAGATAAGACTCCCCAATCCAAGTAGTCACCAAAACCTGGACGTGGATATAGAGGCCTGAGGGCCATCTCACACATTTATTCAGAATATTCAGGACTAGTTAGATACCTATGAGTTACTGATAAGTGTGAAAGACAATTAAGCATGCATAAAGTGGACTAGTTAGATACCTATGAGCTAGAGATAAGTATGAAAGATAATTAAGCTTGCATAAAGTGGACTAGTTAGATACCTATGAGTTACTGATAAGTGTGACAGATTAGGAAACAAGTATAAAGTGGACTAGTTAGATACCTATAAGTTACTGATAAGTGTGACAGATTAGGAAACATGCTTAAAGTGGACTAGTTAGGTAGCTATGAGCTAGAGATAAGTATGAAAGATAATTAAGCTTGCATAAAGTGGACTAGTTAGATACCTATGAGTTACTGATAAGTGTGACAGATTAGGAAACAAGTATAAAGTGGACTAGTTAGATATGTATGAGCCACTGATAAGTGTGACAGAAAAGGAAACAAGCATAAAGTGGAGTAGTTAGATACCTATGAGTTACTGATAAGTGTGACAGATTAGGAAACAAGTATAAAGTGGACTAGTTAGATACCTACGAGTTACTGATAAGTGTGACAGATTAGGAAACAAGTATAAAGTGGACTAGTTAGATACCTACGAGTTACTGATAAGTGTGACAGATTAGGAAACAAGTATAAAGTGGACTAGTTAGATACCTACGAGTTACTGATAAGTGTGACAGATTAGGAAACATGCTTAAAGTGGACTAGTAAGGTAGCTATGAGCCACTGATAAGTGTGAAAATTGGTTGAGGCCATCTACATCACAAGAGGGCCTGTGCTGCTCGCGGAGGCCAACTACAACACACCAGGGTTTGTTCTTCCAGGGCCTTTGCTTCTATCTTAGGCCATCTACACCACAACAGGGCCTTTGCCATCTAGAGCACAAGAGGGCCTGTGTTGCTGACTGAGGCAATGTACACCACACCAGGGCCTGAGCTGCTGGCTGGGGCCAACTACAACACACCATGGTTTGTTCTGCTGGCTGAGGCTATCTACATCACACCAGGGCCTGTGCTACTGGCTCAGGCCATCGAGACCACAAGAGGGCCTGTGCTGCTTTCTGAGGCCATCTACGCCACAAAAGGGGCTGTGCTGCTGGCTGAGGCCATCTATTCCACACCACAGCCTGTGCTGCTTGCTGAGGCCATCCACACCAAAAGAGGGCCTGTGCTGACAGCAAAACCCAACTGAGCCTCAACAGTTTCTGTGCGGCTGGCTGAGGCCCTCTAGAACACACCAGGGCCTGTGCTGCTGGCTGAGGCCATCCACACCACAAGAGGACCTGTGATGCCGGCTGAGGCCATCTCCACCACACCACGGCCTCTGTTCCTGGCATACGTCTTCTTTATTACACCAGGGCCTGTGCTGCTGGATAAATGCTAAATTGAGTCCTTGTGTTAGGTTGTTAGGTTAGCACACAGTTCACGTTAACGCTGTAGTTAAATTGTAGGGTTGTGTTCGGAACTCCACGTACTGGCCGCTTCACCGCTTGATTCCATAAATTGACACTTTGTGGTGGTGCCAGCAGTTTACGGCCATACCACCCTGAGCACGCCCGATCTTGTCTGACCTCGGAGCTTAGTAGGGTTGGGCTTGGTTAGTATTTGGATGGGAGACTGCCTGGGAATACCAGGTGGTGTAAGCTTTTCCTTTTCATGTAATTGAACTGCTTTTGATCCAGAAAAGGAGGCTGTTGAAGACCCAAAGCAGCTGCCCATTAATGAGGGCACATTAACGACATTCCTTTTAGCTAAGTTCTGAGAAATGTCCTGTGCTGCCCTTGAGGCCATCTGCACCAAATCAGGGCCTGTGTGGCCCTCTTGTGGTGTGGATGGCCTCAGCCAGCAGCACAGGCCCTGGTGAGTTCTAGATGGCCTCAGACAGCAACACAGGCTCTGGTGTGTTTTAGATGGCCTCAGCCAGCAGCAGAGGCCCTGGTATGGTGTACAGGGCCTCAGAGAGCAGCACAGAAACAGTTGAGGCTCAGTTGGGTTTTGCTGTCAGCACAGGCCCTCTTTTGGTGTGGATGGCCTCAGCCAGCAGCACAGGCCCTCTTGTGGTGTAGATGGCCTGAACCAGCAGCACAGGCCCTGGTGTGTTGTAGGTAGCCCCAGCCAGCAGAACAAACCCTGGTGTGTTGTAGTTGGCCTTTAGCCAGCAGCACAGGCCCTCGTGTGTTCTAGATGGTGTGTTGTAGATGGCCTCAGCCAGCAGCACCGGCCCTCTTTTGGTGTGGATGGCCTCAGCGAGCAGCACTGGCCCTGGTGTGGTGTAGATGGCCTCAGCCAGCAGCACAGGCCCTCGTGTGTTCTAGATGGTGTGGTGTAGATGGCCTCAGCCAGCAGCACCGGCACCTCTTGTGGTGTAGATGGCCTCAGCCAGCAGCACAGGCCCTCTTGGGGTGTAGATGGCCTCAGCAATCAGCACAGGCCCTGGTGTGGTGTCCATGGTCTCAGTCAGAAGCACTGGGCCTGGTGTGGTGTACATTGCCTCAGTCAGCAACACAGGCCCTGTGTTGTGTAGGTGACCTCAGCCAGCAGTACAGGCCCTCGTGTGTTCTAGATGGTGTGTTGTACATGGCCTCAGCCAGCAGCACAGGGCCTGGTGTGGTGTACATTGCCTCAGTCAGCAACACAGGCCCTGGTGTTGTGTAGATGGCCTCAGCCAGCAGTACAGGCCCTCGTGTGGTGTGGATGGCCTCACCCAGCTACAGAGACCCTGGTGAGGCTCAGTTGGTGTCTTATAGCAGCACAGGCCCTGGTGAGGTGTAAATAGCTTAGAC
Organism: Pelmatolapia mariae; assembly: GCF_036321145.2. Lineage (NCBI taxonomy): Eukaryota > Metazoa > Chordata > Actinopteri > Cichliformes > Cichlidae > Pelmatolapia > Pelmatolapia mariae. The sequence continues at coordinate 7,223,680 of NC_086237.1, read as the reverse complement.
CTACGGCACAGGACCTGGTGTGTTCTATATGGACTCAGTCAGCAGCACAGGGCCTGATGTGGTGTACATTGCCTCAGCCAGCAGCACAGGCCCTGGTGTTGTGTAGATGGCCTCAGCCAGCAGTACAGGCCTTCATGTGTTCTAGATGGTGTGTTGTACATGGCCTCAGCCAGCAGCACAGGGCCTGGTGTGGTGTAGATGGCCTCAGTCAGCAGCACAGGCCCTCGTGTGTTCTAGATGGTGTGGTGTAGATGGCCTCAGTCAGCAGCACAGCGCCTGGTGTGGTGTAGATGGCCTCAGCCAGCAGCACAGGCCCTCTTGTGGTGTAGATGGCCTCAGCCAGCAGCACAGGCCCTCTTGGGGTGTAGATGGCCTCAGCCAGCAGCACAGGCCCTCTTGTGGTGTGGATGGCCTCAGCGAGCAAACAACAAACAACTACTAATGCTTCAAATTCTAAACTAACAAAGACTGCCATGCTCCCTTTTTTGCCCGTATTAGCATAGTAGTTTTCAGTTGAGTAACACAATTGCAAAATGGTTTCCAGTCGGTCAGTTTTTAAAAATGAATTACTTGGATTAGCGTCCATATGCAGAGAGCTGACAGTTGTGACAAGAGGCCTCTATGCAAAAATGTACGTCACTGTAAAAATCAGCTGATTCATTTTTTGTAAAATAGATAAAGCTTGTGAAATAGATGGAAATGCTTTTCTTTAGAAATGTTTTTTTTTAATTTAATCATCAATTTAATAATTTAGTTATATTATGTGTGACACTTTCTTGAGAAAGATTGGCTCAAAGTGTTGCCATATAGGTCAAACACTTCTCCTTTCATTAGGCTCTATGAAAACAAGCTTGAAGACTGCACAGACCAGGGTAGTCATTTATTTATATATACAAAAACACTACTGATCAAAGGTTTGGGATTACTTGCAAATTATTTTGTAAAACACATCTGGTCCGTCCTCTGCAATCATCTTCAAAGTGTCAGCCAGTTTCTCAAATTTCACAAAATTACCGGTTTGAAGCAAGTTCCCATTTTTATCTGAATATAACTTCCTAAAAGACAAACACAGTGAGATAAAGTTAAAACATTTACTGTTTGCTCCTCATATTTTTAAATCACATTGTGGTTGAATTTTATGCCATAGTGATGTTTAAGCAATGTGTGGGATGTGTTAACCTGGAGCTTGACGGACAGGAAACCCTTCTCTGGCGAGTTTGATGGTCAGCTAAAAGAGTTCAGCCCACAACAACTTCCCATAAAGCCTGTGTGCTGCTTCATAACCTCACATTTCCCCAGGAACCCCAATCTATTTGCTTTCTGATCAAATGAAAATGAAAAAACGCGTTAATGAAAAGTCAGTTCTGGAAAGTAACACATACCTTGACTCATGTTTTGAGTATACTGTAACCCCCTGACCTGTAATGGCCTGAGATGAAATTTGTTACATTTTGTTGCTATGTAATTAAAATTTCTATTGATTTCTTTCCTACTACATTTCAAAGGGAAAGTGTACTTTTTAAATCTTCTGTCCATTCATATCTAGTTAAACATTTAGTATATTATACTGTTCTTTGCTTTTTATTTTTATTTATTTTATTAGATTTATTTACTTTTTCTTCCATGAATATTTGTTCAGAATAGTGTATACAAGCATTATTCTCTAATAAGAAGTGTGGCACACATTGCTAGGCACTATGCATAAGTGTCTGAATTTTTTAATGAATTACATAATCCAATAACTGTATACAACAATAGTAGTCAATTAGTTAACCAGTAATGAATTGTTCCTGCACCACATTTTATAAATAATTTTATACATCTCAATATGCATGCACAATTTGAAATTACTCCAGATTTCCACCCTCAGTTCTCAGCATGCAGTAATCCACAATCACTTCATGGTTAAATATGTTTTTGTGTCAAATGTCAAACCAGATCATTAGAACACACTATAAAAACTGTAAATCATGCAATTATCTTGATAATTGTGAAAGTATGAAGTTTGTTTGAAAACTATAGTTTGAACCAATAATACTAAGATTATACTACCTTACTTAAGTAGACCTTAATATTAGTATGCTGAATGCATTAGATTAAATTAGGTTAAAAATAAAGTCATATGAAAATTTAATTCTTAGAATTTACACATCAGGACACAGCCTTAAAAAACTGGTAAATGCAACCTCAGATAAACAAGGAGATATTACATATTTCAATGTGTCATTAAAAATTAAAATTAAAAAAAGTTAAAATGTAGAAGAACTGTGTATATAAAAACTACTAAGGACCCCCTGTTAGGTTTAACTGTTTACACAGAGAAAAATTTAGAATTTGCCTCTGTCAGTGCGCCCCAGGGTGACTGTGGCTACAATGTAGCTTGCCATCACCAGTGTGTGAATGGGTGGATGACTGGATGTGTAAAGCGCTTTGGGGTCCTTAGGGACTAGTAAAGCGCTATACAAATACAGGCCATTTACCATTTGCCAATTTTAAGAAAAATATTAGCTCAATCTGAATTTGATGGTAGCAACACATCTTTAAAAAACAGAAAATTGCCAACAAGTCAATAACATGACTGGTTCTTTTCTTTTTTTTAAAGAAAAGAAAAAAAGAGCATCTCAGAAAGGCAGAGTTTCTCAGAGGTAAAAGTGGGCAGAGGATCACTGATCTGCAACAAACTGTATCTACAAGTTGTGACTAATTTTCAGAATACTATTTCTCATCATAAAAATGTGAAGGCTTTAAAAATCTCTTTATTTACAATAAATAATAAAATCAAGTGATTGAAAGATTCTAGGGGAAATCTGTGTACATAAGATGAATAAGGCATGATTATGCCATATCCACTGTCAGGGGATCAGAAATACTTCCACAAATTTATTCTCAGTTCTGACAGATACATACATGTTTTAGTGCAACATACGCTCCAATCCAAATGATGTCTTTTTCAGGTAAGGCCATCCACACTTCTCCACGACCCTCTTAGGGACACTCCCAATAGGGTATAAAATCTGGGACTCTCCACCAGTTGCTCTTAGAACTGAAGAAGCTTTTCGGATGAGAGGTGAAACATCTTCAAGAAACTTAAAGAATTCCAGATGCTTTTCTTTCCAAGCTCCTTAGACTACGATAACCTGGATGACTGAGAACCTTCACAGACAATCAGACTTCTACCTTTACTGTTTCACTAAAGGTTAAAAAGTGAATGTCCACAATTTAGACTTTAATTGCAGGACATTTTATTCAATGAATTTAACAAAAGAAAAGCAAAAGCAGATCAAATCGTGAAAATCACAAAAGAATAATAAAATAATTTAAACTATAGTTATCTAGCTAACTTCATGCTTCATTTGGTTTATGTAATTCTACAGTTAAATTTGTCTTTAGCACATTTTCACATGAACATTCATTGTAACATCATTTCTTTTTAATCCAAATCCAGAGAAACACTTTCTTTTACTTTTTAAAACTTTGTTGATTATGATTTATTTTTAGTTTCAATTTATTTTATGGAACTTCTCTTATTAAATCATACTGCTACATACATATATCACATTTTGTAAGTCAGACATTCTTTGAGATTAGTGGCTCCAGTGTGCCACTGTCACCCCCATCCTGCACCACACACACCAGTGTCAGACCCTTGGTGAGGCCTGTTATCAAAATCATGGTTATTCTATTTTCTGATTCGTTACACTGGTTAAGATAAACATATTTATTTGTATATATTTTCAACATGCCAATATAAAGAAATTGAGCATAATTAAACCTCATTAAAACCACATACGAGTTATGGTAACTGGTACATATTTACATTTAATATGTTGGGTGATATTTTAAACAGTTTTGGGTGTTTGTGCTACTGTGTTAACCATCAGTAAAACACATATAAATCATGGTTCTGTGTTTAACAATTACAACATTTAATGTTATTTTTCTGATTCAGAATTATGTGTATGATGAGCAGGCGACACAGTTCTTATCTTTCTGCATTCCTCCAGACGCACACAAAGTACCAAGGTTGAAGCTGGCTCGTGTGCACACACACAATCCACCAGAAAACTCAGACATATATTTTGATTTCTCTTTGATTAAGAATAAAAATTCTTTATTATTAGGAAACAGAAAACCTCTGTTATAGCACATTTTTAATCATATAAGACTGGATATAAAGACCTTTTAACCTCTCCTACCTGTGATGTAGAGGCGGCCAGAGGGAGGTTTTAATCTCTTTCTACTACAGGTGTCACGACAATAGATACAATCGAATTCAATTTAAAATGAAACACTCCCATTTATCAGTGCTTGGAACTAGAGGTGGGTTTAAAAGAATCAATTTCCCAATTGTACTACAATTTAATTTGATTAATCCAATATCGATTCATTACATTCTGAAATCGATTTTAATTATAAATGTATTTTGCCCGAAACATCAGAATCTCAGCTAAAAGCTCACAATGTTTGCGATAACAATGTGGCCAATGATGAATATTTTGTTGATAATGTTCAAAGCTATTTTTGTCTTTCAATTAAAAAATAAAATTTCTCAGATTTTACAATGTTGTTTTGCACATTTATGAATAATTATTTGAGTTTTAAGGATTTGATCATGGAATTAGTTGAATCATCTATTTGTCATTAAGTTTATGCAGATGGAAAATGATCTGTACTGACTTCACTTTTACCAAAGAAACCTGTAAGGAACAGAGATCAGAATGTGAACAAACAGCCTGAACAGAAAAGTGGAAGAAGGTCAGAAGGTCTGTTATTTCCTTTTGACTCTCCTCACTGTTAATAACCAACCTTTTCAATGATTTTCCAGCAGTAAAGACATCATCTGCTGCAGATTTTGTGTTTATAACTTTAAGGCCAAGCTAAATAACTAACATCACTGACTCTTGATCTCAGTAGCCAGCTGCTTTGCCTTTTTCCTTTCATCAGACCACGCATAGATAGAACCATTCTGCTTCAGAGCATTAACTACATTGTATATGATGTCCCAGAGCTTCAAGAGAATCCAGTAAATCCTGCAGGGCAAAGAGGAAAGGAGACTCAGATGTAACAAAAGTAGTATGATTTCTTATTTTATCATATGACTCCACTAAATATATTACCTTTCGGGTAAGCTCGGGTTCAAACATAACTTCGTATTTAGAGTTGACAAAAAAAAACCTTGAGCTTTAATTGCATCCTCAAGGCTCTTGTTGTCATGTTTCGGCTGTGTGCAGGCAAGAGAAGGACCCAAACGCAAAACTCACCGAGACAAAAGTGAACTCAAAACACTGCTTTATTGCAGGCTTGGAAAGGAAACAAAGAACAAAACTAAACTGGGAAAACTACAAATAAATCATACGTGAAAACACATGGCCAATCACACAGCAATGAGGGAGACTACAACACTGACAAAGAGAAACACAGGGCTTAAATACACTGAGGGATAACGAGGGAATGAGACACAGAAGGAGAGCACAGCTGGGAGTAATCAGGCTGGACGAGGCAAGGGAAGCAAAACTAGAAACACTGACATGAGACACGGACCTTCAAAGTAAAACAGGAAACACACTGACTGAACTCTAGACATGTAAACTTAACAGCAACTGGGGAGACAGAACACAGGGGCCGTTTATCAATGCCCAAGTACGCGAGTACGTACTCGCGTTCTCGGTGAGTACGTACTCGCCGAGAACGCACGGGAGTACGTACCCGCCGAGAACGCGAGCACGGACTCGCGATATGTACAATTGGAACACCTGCGTACGTGATGATGTCACAGGTCCGGAGTTTTTACTGCCGTCCCCTCCTAATTTAACTGTGAGTAACATGTTATGAAGCTTAACTTTAATCACAGCCAAACCGGTTTACTCAGGAACAAATAAAACACTGAAATAAACCAAACATTAACATTTAGAAGTGATCTAAGTGACTTATATATCATTTTTAACCTCAGTAGTGAAACCTCTATTAATAAAAATAGTGTACATGTACATACGTGTACATACCTTAATAAAAACAAGCAGGTGAGATGTTAGAACGCTTTTATTTCTATTCTAGTGGACACTCAATACTATAGACAGCTGCTGGGGTTTCTTTAACCTGAGTAGTGAGAAGTCCGCGAGCGGGGGGGGGGGGGGGGGGGGGGTTGAAAACGATGTGCCGGGAGTCCGCTGTTGAGTTTTGGACGAAATGCATTCTGGGATATATAGCTGTCCCAAGTCCACACCGATGCATGCTCGATAAAACGGGCGGATCGAGAACACATCCGGGACTTTTTCGTCTGCTATGGTTTGTACGTGCTGTGTTGCAACGTTAGAGCACACAATAGGGAAGGCAAGAAGCTGGAAAATTGGCTCTCTTTTCATTGTTTCCCCTCCTGGAGGCAACGGGAGGGATCTCATGTATCCGATATTACTAAACGAAGACGTCAGGCTTGGATTGCAGCCGTCAGACGAGCGGATATCGAGTTCTCTGCCATCCCCAATTTTTTGTTGGTTTGCTCGCGGCATTTTCTTTCCGGTGAGTTCTAAATAAATTCATATCTCTCTTAATAGGCTTTTCGTGTTATTTTGAATGCGGTGAGGTCATAGATAATTAGATAAAGCATCCTAATGTTTGATGCTGCAGAACCACGTCATGTTGACAGAGTAGCGTATTATTTGGCATTATTGCAGGCAAACCAGCATATGAAATATGAAACAGAAACGAAAAGTATGTTTATTTTTTTATTCAAGATCTGTTGACATGTACTTAGCAAGTACATACACATGAAATGCAAACTATTTACATGGCAACGCACAGCTGGCAACCTCTGGCTGTATCTTGGTCATATGGTCAACGTACTCACAAATTGGAGGCTTAAAAACGGCCAAATCTTGTACCCAACCGTTTGTGAATTAGATGTGGGCCTCCAGGAATTTATAATTCCGAAAATGATTCGCCGTGTATGCGCTGACTATAGGACAACGGCGGTAGGCTGTCTGGGTTTCCGCTCCACTGCCTTTTTTCATACGGGTCCACATTACCGATGCACGCTATTTTTTCCATGTACCGTTTCTTGGCGTCTGGGCACAATCGGTCGCGATACAGTCCTTTGTCTTTTGCGTTGATTTTAAGCATGGTTCTGGCAGTCCTGCTTCCAACACAGTGTGTTTGTTTTGATTTGTGGCCTTCTGACATGGCTCTGCGATCCCACAATGCACTGCGGCGTGACGTCAACTCCAAAGCCCTATTGGAACAGTACTTGGTCTCCGACTGATGACGTATCACGAGTATCACACATTATATAATTAACATATAAAACTATGAATTGTGATTTTTAAATGGTTTAAAAGCATGTAGAATTGCATATGTAGGCAAGTATATTTCTCCTCTTTTTTATTAAGAAGCAAAAACAAAAAGGAAAAAAAAGAAACAGGGCAGGGTTCCGTGGTTGAATCATCCATCCCCACCAATGCCAGAACCAAATCTACGCCCTTGGCTAAAGCATATAGTTAGACCTGTATCAGGTGACCCTGAATCCTCCCTTAGTTATGCTGCAATAGGTGTAGGCTGCTGGGGGATTCCCATGATGCATTGAGTGTTTCTTCTTCAGATTCACGTGGACCAGATTGGAAACCAGGGATCTGACATCAGTTATAACAGCATCTGTCGCCAGATTGAAGAGGGTCTCAAAGAACAGTTTAATGATGCTGAAATTGTGAGGGCTGTCATGAGAGTTATAAAACCTGGTAATTTCAAAGACATGCTAATGAAGTAGACAGTAGAGCTTATATATATATATATATATATATATACATATATATATATATATATATATACATACATATACATATATATATACATATATACATATATATACATATATATATATATATATATATATATATATATATATATATATATATATATATATATATATAGTGGGCTACTGGAACAAGAAGGCATCGGTGGGCAAGAGACGAAAACAGGGCGTTGTTGGAATGCTACTATGCAAGTAACCCTGGCGGAAAGGGCTACATGAATAGGATGAGGGACCTATGGATTCTTCGATACCCAACATCCACAATGACGGCGAAACAACTAGTAGCTCAGTGTTCCAACATTCAAAAGAAGGGACTGCTCTCACAGCTAGAGATTGACGAGGTACAACATAAATGCTACGGCAAGGAGGAGTCAGGACGCCAGGTCAGGGGGGAGATATCATCACCCCCACCCGAGATTGGGTACATAGCCCCAAGTGCGATAGGAGAAGGATCGTTGAGTGCGAGAAGAACTGACCTGAAAGATAGGATCATGGCCAAGCTTGAAACCTGGATCCCCCGTAGCCGGTTACCAAGATTACGTGAAGTACCCTGAGAAGGTCTGCTAGATGATGTTAATGCAGCACTACGGACGATACCTACAACCACGATTACCGACACTAACAAGCTGATCTACAATACGGCAGCAGTGATCAGTGAGATGCTTGGCTACAAGTTGAATAGCCACAAGGGGCAGTACCCTCCATGGAGAAGGAGGCTAGAAGGCAAGATCAAAGTAGTACGGAGGGAGGTTAGCCAACTAACGGAGTTGACAAAGAAGGTGCATAAGAAATACAGCAAGCTGTCCATACCTGAGGCCTTGGAAACTGCCAAGCAAAGACTCACAGCCTTGGCCAGCCGCTTGAGGAGGTACACCAGAGAGATAGAAGGCAGGAGAATAAACCAGCTGTTCTCCACAGAACCAGCAAAGGTGTACTCTCAGTGGCAAGGGAACAATAAGAGAACAGCACCACCAAGGCTGGAGACGGAGCAATACTGGAAGAGCATATGGGAGAAGGACGCAACCCATAACGGCAATGCTCAGTGGCTAGTGGATCTGAGGGCAGACCATAGGGACCTCCCTGAACAGGGTCCAGTAACCATCACAGTGGCAGATATCCAAGAAAGGGTCTCCAGTATGAAGAGTTGGACAGCACCAGGCCCCGACATGGTTCACGCCTACTGGCTGAAGAAGCTGACTGCACTCCACGAGCGTCTGGCAGCACAAATGAACCAGCTGCTAGTTGACGAGAGACACCCGGAATGGCTAACCGAAGGTCGGACGGTCCCATCCAACTACCGACCAATAACCTGCCTCAGTACTACATGGAAGCTCCTGTCAGGCATCATATCAGCTAAGATGAACAGGCACATGGGTCAATACATGAGCGGGGCACAGAAAGAGATTGGCAAAAATACCAGAGGCGCAAAACACCAGCTACTGGTAGACAGAACAGTCAGCCGAGACTGCAAGACCAGACTGACCAACCTGTGCACTGCCTGGATTGATTACAAGAAGGCCTATGACTCAATGCCCCACAGCTGGATCCTGGAATGCCTAGAATTGTACAAGATCAACAGGACCCTAAGAGCCTTCATCAGGAACTCAATGGGGATGTGGCGTACAACACTAGAGGCCAACTCCAAGCCCATAGCACAAGTCAACATCAAGTGCGGGATCTACCAAGGAGATGCTCTGTCCCCACTGCTGTTCTGCATAGGCCTGAACCCCCTCAGTGAGATCATTAACAAGACTGGCTACGGATACCGACTACGGAACGGAGCAGTTGTCAGCCACCTCCTGTACATGGATGACATCAAGCTGTATGCCAAGAGTGAACGAGACATCGATTCACTGATCCACACTACCAGGATATACAGCAATGACATTGGAATGTCGTTCGGACTGGAGAAGTGTAGTCGGATGGTAACAAAGAGAAGGAAGGTAGTCAGAACTGAGGGGATTGAACTACCAGAAGGCAACATTGCAGACATAGAGGACAGTTACAAGTACCTGGGGATCCCGCAGGCGAATGGGAACCATGAAGAGGCCGCTAGAAAAGCTGCAACCACCAAGTACCTGCAGAGGGTCAGGCAAGTCCTGAGGAATCAGCTGAATGGTAAGAACAAGATCCGGGCCATCAACACCTACGCCCTGCCCGTGATCAGGTACCCAGCTGGGATAATAAGCTGGCCAAAGGAGGAGATAGAAGCCACTGACATAAAGACAAGAAAGCTCCTTACCATGCATGGAGGGTTTCACCCCAAGTCCAGCACCCTGAGGCTGTACGCTAAGCGGAAGGAAGGGGGCCGGGGACTGGTGAGTGTCAGCACCACAGTCCAGGATGAGACAACGAACATCCAAGAATACATTGGGAAGATGGGCCCCAACTGACCGAGTGCTCAGTGAATACCTCAGACAGCAGAAACCCAAGAAAGAGGAGGGAGACGAGGAACCATCATGGAAGGACAGGCCCCTGCACAGTATGTACCACCGGCAGATAGAGGAGGTGGCTGATATCCAGAAATCCTACCAGTGGCTGGACAAAGCTGGACTGAAAGACAGCACAGAGGCACGACCCCAGGTGCAGGCTGTGTAAAGATGCCCCAGAGACAATCCAGCACATAACAGCAGGGTGCAAGATGCTAGCAGGCAAGGCATACATGGAACGCCATAACCAAGTGGCCGGCATAGTGTACAGGAACATCTGTGCCGAGTATAACCTGGAAGTCCCGAGGTCAAAATGGGAGATGCCCCCAAGGGTGATGGAGAATGACCGAGCTAAGATCCTGTGGGACTTCCAGATACAGACGGACAAAATGGTGGTGGCTAACCAACCGGACATAGTGGTGGTAGACAAACAGAAGAAGACGGCTGTAGTGATCGATGTAGCGGTCCCGAATGACAGCAATATCAGGAAGAAGGAACACGAGAAGCTGGAGAAATACCAAGGGCTCAGAGAAGAGCTCGAGAGGATGTGGAGGGTGAAGGTAACGGTGGTCCCCGTGGTAATCGGAGCACTAGGTGCGGTGACTCCCAAGCTAGGCGAGTGGCTCCAGCAGATCCCGGGAACAACATCGGAGATCTCTGTCCAGAAGAGCGCAGTCCTGGGAACAGCTAAGATACTGCGCAGGACCCTCAAGCTCCCAGGCCTCTGGTAGAGGACCCGAGCTTGAAGGATAAACCGCCCGCAGGGGCGTGCTGGGTGTTTTTATATATATGTATATATATATATACATACATACATACACACACATATATATATATATATATATATATACACACACATATATATATATACACACACACATATATATATATACACACACACATATATATATATATATATATATATATATATATATATATATATATATATATATATATATATATATATATATATATATATATATATATATGTATGTATGTATGTATGTATGTATGTATATATAGTTTTATGACATCTGGAGGAAGTTGATTACGGCAATATGGAACACAATGAAATTGAGCATGTGTCACCAAAAAGGTGTGTAAAATAAAAAAAATAATATTTGAAATGCATTTCATTTAAGTTTAAATAATGTCAAACACTTAAACACATAATTAATTACTTTGTTGTACATATTTGGCACATTTTAGAAAAAATCAGGGTAAGTGAATTATGTGGACATTAAATGTTGCCGCAAAAAGAGAATCCCTAGCTCTGCTTCCTGGTGTTTAGTATTTAGTTTCGAGTTTCAGTTTGTTTTTTGCAAGTGTTTTTTCATGGTGTTTTGCAAGTGAAATAAAGCAGCCTCCTTCAGTTAACCCTTTGAGTTCGAGTCCTGCACTTGGGTCTACATCCTGCCTGCCGCACAGCCGTATCGTGACAGAATGATGCAACCACACAATGGACCCAACAGTGCTCGCCCCATCTGAAGAGCTCCATGTGAATATCATTCTTTTTGTGGACAAACTATGTAATCAGTGGCTGGATCGTCCTGAGGAGAAGTATCGATCGGTTTCCGGTCTCCCCTGGCTACTGAGTTCCCTTCATCTGCTTATACAGGATTTTCTCCTTAACACTTTGCATCTTCACCCACCAACTGCAACCAATCACCTGCCACCTCTGCTGGAGGATCCGCTGCCCGGCCCACTGGAGGACTTGCTGGATGAACTGCTGGTGTGAATAATTATCGTCTCACCCAGTTCATCCAGCATTTCCACACCACAGCAGGAGCAGCCACGTCAGAGTTGTTCCACATCACCATCACTTTTCCCTGCTGATTCCCTTCTGAGCCCAGGAATGTAATAATACATACAGCAGATGCTGGCTCCAAGTCTGCATCCTGAAAGACTGTTTCTGTTGTTAAAAACTGACTTTTCCAGAGACTCCAATTTTCCCCAGGGCTTCCCCAGAGGTTGGGTTCCTGACCTCATCTGACTCTGGATCCCTGTGCTGCTGGCTGAGGCCATCTACACCACAAGAGGGCCTGTGCTGCTGGCTGAGGCCATCTACATCACACCATCTAGAACACACCAGGGCCTGTGCTGCTTGCTGAGGCCATCCACACCAAAAGAGGGCCTGTTCTGACAGCAAAACCCAACTGAGCCTCAACAGTTTCTGTGCTGCTGTCTGAGGCCCTCTACACCACACCAGAGCCTGTGTTGCTGTCTGAGGCCATCTACAACACACCAGGGCCTGTGCTGCTCGCTGAGGCCATCCACACCACAAGAGGGCCTGTGCTGCTGGCTGAGGCCATCTAAAAACACACCAGGGCCTGTGATGCTGGCATAGGTCTTCTTTATTACAGCAGGGCCTTTGCTGCTGGATAAATGCTAAATTGAGTCCTTGTGTTAGGTTGTTAGGCAAGCACACAGTTCACGTTAACGCTGTAGTTAAATTGTAAGGTTGTGTTCGGAACTCCACGTACTGGCCGCTTCACCGCTTGATTCCATAAATTGACACTTTGTGGTGGTGCCAGCAGTTTACGGCCATACCACCCTGAGCACGCCCGATCTCGTCTGACCTCGGAAGCTAAGTAGGTTTGGGCTTGGTTAGTACTTGGATGGGAGACTGCCTGGGAATACCAGGTGCTGTAAGCTTTTCCTTTTCATGTAATTGAACTGCTTTTGATCCAGAAAAGGAGGCTGTTGAAGACCCAAAGCAGCTGCCCATTAATGAGGGCACATTAACGACATTCATTTTGTCGTTAATGTGAAAGTTCTCAGCAATGTCCTGTGCTGCCCTTGAGGCCATCTGCACCACATCAGGGCCTGTGTTGCTAACTGAGGCCATGTACACCACAAAAGGGCCTGTGCTGCTGGCTAAGGCCATCCAGACCACATAAGGGCCTGTGCTGCTGGCTGAGGCCAACTACAACACACCAGGGCCTGTGCTTCTAATTGAAGCCATCAACACTACAACAGGGCCTGTGTTGCTGGCTGAGGCTATCCACACCACACTGGGTCCTGTGCTGCTGACATAGGTCATCTAAATTACACCAGGGCCTGTGCCACTGGCTGAACACATCCAAACCACAAGAGGGCCTGTGCTGCTGGCTGAGGCCATCTACAACACACCAGGGCCTGTGCTGCTAGAAGACACCAACTGAGCCTCACCAGGGTCTGTGTAGCTGGCTGAGAACATCCAAACCACAAGAGGGCCTGTGCTGCTGGCTGAGGTCATCTACATCACACCATCTAGAACACACCAGGGCCTGTGCTGCTGGCTGAGGCAGCATAACTAAGGGAGGATTCAGGGTCACCTGGTCCAGCCCTAACTATATGCTTTACCAAAAAGGAAAGTTTGAAGCCTAATCTTAAAAGTAGAGATAGTGTCTGTCTCCCGAATCCAAACTGGAAGCTGGTTCCACAGAAGAGGGGCCTGAAAACTGAAGGCTCTGCCTCCCATTCTACTTTTAAATACTCTAGGAACAACAAGTAAGCCTGCAGTGTGAGAGCAAAGTGCTCTAATAGGGTGATATGGTACTACAAGGTCATTAAGATAAGATGGGGCCTGGTTATTTAAGACTTGTATGTGAGGAGCAGGATTTTGAATGTGAAGTTCATATTAACACACAGGTTTTGTTTCTAGGCAGTTCTGCGGATTCAGGCTTGGGGTGGAGCCAGAAGTTCAACAGATTTAACATGACAATTAAACTGATTTCATTCCCTAACACAGGGTGGCAGGGCTGGAGCAACGATACTCGAGAGGAGAATTTCTGATGTTTTCTGACAAAATGATGTTACTAATCTTTTCTTTTAATTTCTAGCTCCAGTGAATTGACACATGGGGCTGTGTCAAAAGGGGGGAAGTCGAGTTTTAACATGAAACAATGGTTTCTATGATCATTTTTAAGACTTTATTTTTGTGTTTAATATTTAGGTAAAACTTAAGATAATAATGACCCAGAAGTTGCCAGAACTCCAGACTTTTTCTAGAGAACCAGTGAGAAGCACAAATCATTTCACATGTTAAAACGTGTGAAAGGGGGGAAAATGTTAAGATTGAGAATGTTTTATAATTATTTTCATACACACATTGCAAATGTGCTCATAATCAGTCTTCTAAAGGTCACAAGCTTCGTTCAGCGTGACTGTTCGGACTGATATATTGTAGGAAATGACTTAGAGTGCAGAGGGGTAACTGCAAACATGCTTATACACATAGATTATGATTAGAATAAGTCTCTGGGTCAGAGAGTCCTGAACATGATATTCTAAACCAACTTTGAATAACTAGAAGAACAATGGCTAATAACATTAGATTATCAAGGCTAGGCAGAGAGGTGTTTTCCTTTTCTGTCTTTTACAAAGGAAGGAGCAGAAACCAGACGAGGTCACGGAGATATGGGGATCCTTCGCAGCAGAGACAGACACAGAGACTGCCAAGACAGCAATTGGAGTCAGGGATCATGCCGGTTGGGCTCCTGCTAGTCACCTCGAGAGGATCCCAGAACCAAAGCAATAACCACGAAGGGGTTGGCGGAAATCCAAAGCACCAGACCAAGGAGGTTCGACTGGCTCTGGCCAAAAAAGGGGGACACGGCTGTGACCCCAGAACACATAGATCTTTGACATAGGGGCAGAATAATCCCCTGATCTATGCAACGGACTGAAGGGTAGTCAACCCCTGACGTTGAAGAAAGAAGAGGAGCAGAGAATCACCCGACTGGAAGACACTGGTAGCTGCAGAAATAAAGGTCAAAAGCTCCTCGGACAGAGGTTCTAGTCTGAGTATGTGGGAAAGGTATAAGGTATCAGATGAGGTTAGGGGATACTGGAGCACCAAAATAAAGCTGTGGGAGAACTGGAGAGTGATGGGAGTGTTATTTGTAACTACTGTTATTGTTGTAACCATTATTTTTCTGGCATTCAATTGCCCACATATGGTCCACCCGTTAAAGGGGTTCAGAGGACCTCAGGGGCAAGAAGAATTAGACCTCACAATGCTGGATTGTAAGATGTAAGTGATCTCTTTAAAAAGAGATCAAAGGGGGAATTGTTAGATTATTATACTATCTTATGCCACCTTATACTTCTAATCAAAGAATTGTTGAATCATTATACAGCTATAGGCCACATTATGCCTTGGATTAAAGACTGTGAAATCATTACACTGTTTTATGATGGATTGTACTGCTGATTTATAAGAAACACTGTTTTCAGAGAATCATGGCCTTATTTGTCGTATTAGAAAGAACAGAACATACTGTACAGGAAGCCAAGGTCATAACTTAGGCTCACTGAGAGAGAAAGAATGTGGATGTTTAACTTTTATGACTTTGGAGGGGGGCTGAAGCTATAAGAATGTGAGAAACGGTCAGACACTTCGAGATCTGGCGGACACCCTCCTGTCCACATCTCGCGTCCGGACGTTTGTAATGCTCAAAGTGTTGTATGGAATAAAGAGAATTGTGTTGATTAAAGAGATTGTTAATTGAGTATTTATACACCGAGTGTTGTCCTTCCTTCATCCCAAAGATCACTGATGTTCCTTGAGCATGAAGATCTCAGCTTGGATCTCTTTAGAAGTCTTTCTGGGCGCTTTTGTTACCATTCAGGTTTCAGGTGATAAAATTATTTGAACATTACCTAATAAGACTGATTCAGGACAGACAATTAGTTATTTTAAACTTTTCTAGCAGTCCTTCACAAACAGGGAACAGTCTGTCTATTCTCTCCATCTGTCAGCTGCTGCTGGCTCTTCCTCCTCCTCTTCCTCACACACTGCTGAGTTTGTCCTGGTGGATCATCAGGGGTACAAAGCCTCACAGATGATGTGCAGCAGTGGCTCCCTCAGTCTGTCCTCACTCTGGACGCCAGTTGTCACACATGTAAATCAAATGTGTGATAAGCTGCAGGATTCAAACACAAGTGTGACTTATAAACACATGTTCATACTTTTATTACACAATCAGAGAGAAAGAAGGAGAGAGAGAGTGCAGGACAGACAGACAGGTGACAGTCTCAGGTGTATACACTGCTACAAAACAGCACAAGAGAAGGAGGATTTAGTGTTTGTGTTATTACGAGTGCTAAACAAGAAGAGTTCCCAGATGGTACAGTGGACACATGTGTGACTCCTGTGATTAAGCATCTTTCTTTCAGCTTAACGAGTGAACCGTCAGCTCGTTCAAACACACGTTAAAGTGCATTTGGCTCAACACCACCAAACAGGCAGCAATATAACATAGCTAACATTAACAGTGCAGTGAATCCTGCTTGTGCCGTGATATTCAGGACTGCAAACCGAGCAGCATTCATTGACTTTCAGCTTGTTGTGTTTGTGGATATATGACTGACTTTAATTATCTACAAAATCATCACATTCTCTGTAAGATTAAAGTCAACTACTGAACGGCGTATATTTTAAAGTAAAGGCTTTAAAACCAAGTTAGTACAAACATCACTAATGCCACATAACTCTGCTGACAACTGGCCAACAGTAATGTTTTAATGTTCTTCATTATTAAACATTTGCACATAAATAAGTGACATAATATTCAGTACTTACTTTTGAAAGTTTATTCTTCGGCCCCCCCTCTTCTGCCAGCCGTTTTTTTTTCGGCAAAATTATCCACACCCACCGCTGTGCTATGAAGTCTGTGATATGTTGGGCCATGAAGGATACACAGACCCATCCTTAAAAATCAGGGAAATGAAGGACACATTTGAGGGCCACATTTCGAGCAGCCTTTGAATTGGGACAGCCTTCGTTGTGTTGCTGTGACATAATCGGCCTTAAAATGCAGCCTTTAAGGATGCAGACCCTGAATTAGGATACTGCCAGTGACTACCTGGAGTCCTATATATGGACAGGCCCACTGACTGATTACAAGATTGTAGACACCGGTGATGCTGATTAGTGGACACACCTTGGATTAACATGTCCCTTTGCTCACATTATTTTCATTCTTTTGTAGGGGTACCATCATTTTTGTCCAGGCCTTCATGCATTTATTTTTTTTAAATAATTCAGTTGAAGCATGGTTGAAAAGCAATGTCTGACTTTCATTGGTAAAGATTTATAGAATTTTTATTTATTTCATATACAAGCATAGGTGAGCCCCTAACTGGCCGGGAGTGAACATCCTTTACGAGATAAGGAAACCAGAACCTTTAGATAGATGTGCCTGCAGTTAAACACTATAACTAATTACCTCCCCCAGCATCCTAGATGTGTAGGGGAGGAACAGAAGAGTATCTAATCATGCAGTTTAAGGCAAGGTTTACCAATTTAAGTACAACAATACCAACATTTAACAATTTACTCTAACAACTGAAACTGAAAAAAAGATCAAAAAGTTTCTTTGTGGCTCTTAAAACTGTAAAAATCTAAAAATCTGAAAAACATTTGGAAATGTCTCTTTGTAGAAATGATGAACTGGTGACTTAAGAAACACACACATACGCACACATTCACACACACACCTATCATATATGTAATCAGAGTGGTAGCGTTAAATGATACATGTTGTATCATTGTTGCAGAGTTTCCAGACTGGACTGGGAACATCCTTGTAAGGATTTGTCGAGTATTTAGTATTATGTAATATTTAATATATGGTTTTTAATTTTAACATAGTTTTAATTTAATTTTTAATTAAAAATCAAACCTGATGGTATGCCAGATTCTAGCTTTGCTTGACAGTGTGTGGTTATTACAGTAAACACAGCAGTCTTTTCTGTGCCATCAGAAACTGAATTTGAATAATTTGAATTTGAATTGCTCAGATTGAATCTGAATTGTAACTTGAATAAATGCTTTTGAAAACTG
This sequence comes from Pelmatolapia mariae, assembly GCF_036321145.2. Classification (NCBI taxonomy): domain Eukaryota; kingdom Metazoa; phylum Chordata; class Actinopteri; order Cichliformes; family Cichlidae; genus Pelmatolapia; species Pelmatolapia mariae. The sequence goes on along the minus strand of NC_086237.1, from coordinate 7,205,619 downwards.
AATTTGAATTAGTCTAATTTGAAATTGAATTTATGGTTTGAAAATGATCATCACTAAATTGAAATTGAATTTTATATTTTGAAAATGAATTGATTTGCTTTGAAACTGCATTTTATCCTTTAAAAATTCAGCTCTCGAATAATTTCAGTTTCACTTCTCACCATTCAGTTTCAGTTCTACAATTCAATTTCAGTTCCAAAATTCAGTTTTTGGGAACTTACATCCGGTTCCGGTTCAAGCGCAGATTAATAGATCTACGTTTTACTAGCGGACCGAAAGTGTTACTAACGGGAAGCTACAGCATCTTGAGCTGAATTAAGACTTCAGAAGTCATTCGTCATGTCGAATGACCAGCGGATAAACTCTCAGGTTGGTAATAAATGTATTACATGTATAAGAACAAGCGTCATGTTAACAAATGATAGCCGTAAGGTAACTTTTGTGCTTATTGTAGCTGTTAGCTAAAAACGCTAATTTAGCGTAGTTTGCCCTGAATTCAGCTTTGACAAATATGATCGACTGTTTCTAGTAGAATTCCAAAGTTGTCATCTTGTACCCTCTCAGAGCCCTGTATGTGTCATGGTCTGCAGTGGGTGGCTGGAATTTCCATAAGGCTCCTGAACTTACCTGGGATCCGCCCCTGGGCAGGGTCAACTCCTCCAGCTCCTGCACACCTGGAGCCTATTGCAGGCAATCAAGCCAGAGGGATTTAAGCAACACATTGATGTTCATTCACTGCCAGTTCGTCATCAACTCATGTTGGTAACAGGCCTTATGCTTTAAGTTCTCGCTGTGATTTATCTTACTAACAATACTTTCTTGTGCTGCAGTTGCTGGTTTCACCTTGCCTCACGTGCTACCTCTGGACTCAGGATACCAAGCAAACATTTAGAAAATCACTCTGTGCCTCACCTGCCTGCCCTCCTGCCATCACACTGAAGACCCCGGATCTCAGGTCAGCCTTGTCACACCACTCAGCCCCCCTGGATTCTCATCACCCCCCTCTCAACACCTTGTGTCCCCAACTGCAAGTAAGAACTGCTACTTACAACTTATCACTTCAGAGCTACCTCCACTACCTCGCTAACTCCACTGTCTTCTCTCTTCAGTGTGACTGTTCCCTGCTCAGCTCCACTCTGCATCTCAGGCCCTGTTCCCTCGCCCTAGCCACGCCACGTCAAACTCCACGTCTTATTGTTTTTTGTCCTTGCTACGTTTCTTGCACTCCAGCCTAATAAATTATTGTGACATCATCTGCTGTCTCAGCTCTGGGTTTCTGCACCTGAGTCCTGTTCTGTACAGACCACTCGGTCCCGTGACAGTATGCTTGCAGAGACCCCTACAGTAGGGAAACATGCAAAACGGTGTCCAAACCTTTGTATTTGAGCTTTATTTATGTCTTACACAGCATCCCAACTCTTTAGCTAACTTAATAACTTCAGCTAAAGTGAATAGTTAGTCTAATTCATTAGTACAGCATTACTGGATCACCTGTTTAAAGTGATATAATATGATATACAACTATCACTGAAACAGCAAACTTTGTAAATAAACAACACTTCTCATTCTCTAAACGTTTGGCCACAGCTGTAGATTACTCTATCAGTGCTTGTTCACTCTTGACAATAATTACATTTCTAAATTTACTTTGTGCATTTACAGGTAAACAATATCTAATATTTTATCTAAATGACTGCTTTGTCTTTGAAAAGGTGAAGAGCCTGAGGCCGGTGACAGTCCAGTTCTACTCCAAGTACATCCTTACGGTGGCTCACAGGACAAGGCCACATTCCTGTCCTGCCAGAAGAGAAGAGAAACTTCAGAGTCTTCATGCAGTTCAACCACACCTGTCATATTCCATATGACAGGGGTCTCAAACTCCAGTCCTCAAGGGCCGGTGTCATGCAGCTTTTCCATGCCCTCGAGGACTGGAGTTTGAGACCCCTGCTGTATGGTGTTCATGCAGTTTTCTACCCCACAGTTACAGCATGTCTGACTGCCTGTTCAGCATATGCAAAAATATATGATGAGTTTAAGCATGTGATGACAAAGGCCTTCCATTATGGTGTTTGTCATCACATGTCACAGACATCTGGATGATCATTTGGAATAAACAAAAAACTAAACTTGTTACCTCATCTTTTATCTTTATTATTATTATTATTATTATTGTTCTTATTTTACATTTTTCATTGTTAGGCATTAGGTTTATTTGTAGTAGTCCTTTCCAACTTCTTTCCCTCTTCCATGTTACTGTGTCAGCATCTATTTATGGTTGGGAGTGGAACAGAAAGTAAGGAAATCCAAAGTGCCATTAAAACCAGGAGAGGTTCTTATATTTCAGAAGAAGGGATTAATTCAAAAGAAATGACCTCAATGCCATATTTTATTTAGGAACCCTAGAGAGCACTTTGCAAAATAACACATTCTTATAATTTCACCCTCAGATGAGTCAAGCTACGACTGTCAGGGAAGGTGATGTAGGTACAGAGCATGTGAGAGTGGTTAAGTTAATGTCTCTTGTCTAGATGAAGGGATAGAAGAGGGATCAATGGCAAGGCATAGAGATTCAGTATCTTCAGTCTTCAGTGGACACTCCATTTCTGGCACAAAACACCTGTAAAAGATGGTCGATTTAGGAGGTGACCCGACAACTTCAGCCTGTCAAACATAGCAATGGAGCAGTATGTTTAAAAAAAAAAAAATCTAATTAAGCATGCACTCAGTACCCTAAGAATTATTATGGTAGTTAAACACAGTGATAGTCACATATCATATCACTTCAAACAGAGGTGATCCAGTAATGCTGCACTAATGAATTAGACCAACTATTCACTTTAGCTAAAGTTATTAAGTTAGCTAAAGAGTTGGGATGCTGTGTAAGACATAAATAAAGCTAAAATACAAAGGTTTGGACACTGTTTTGCATGTTTCCCTACTGTAGGGGTCTCTGCAAGCATACAGGGCTCTGAGAGGGTACAAGATGACAACTTTGGAATTCTACTAGAAACAGTCGATCATATGTGTCAAAGCTGAATTCAGGGCAAACTACGCTAAATTAGCGTTTTTAGCTAACAGCTACAATAAGCACAAAAATTACCTTACGGCTATCATTTGTTAACATGACGCTTGTTCTTATACATGTAATACATTTATTACCAACCTGAGAGTTTATCCGCTGGTCATTCGACATGACGAATGACTTCTGAAGTCTTAATTCAGCTCAAGATGCTGTAGCTTCCCATCAGTAACACTTTCGGTCCGCTAGTAAAACGTAGTTCTATTAATCTGCGCTTGAACCGGAACCGGATGTAAGTTCCAAAAAACTGAATTTTGGAACTGAAATTGAATTGTAGAACTGAAACTGAATGGTGAGAAGTGAAACTGAAATTATTCGAGAGCTGAATTTTTAAAGGATAAAATGCAGTTTCAAAGCAAATCAATTCATTTTCAAAATATAAAATTCAATTTCAATTTAGTGATGATCATTTTCAAACCATAAATTCAATTTCAAATTAGACTAATTCAAATTCAGTTTTCAAAAGCATTTATTCAAGTTACAATTCAGATTCAGTCTGAGCAATTCAAATTCAAATTATTCAAATTCAGTTTCTGATGGCACAGATTTCTGCCTATAGTATGTTTCTCTTTATTAATTGATTTATTGTGATCAATACTAACGTTAACAGAGGGAAAATGTTGCTGAAGCACACTGTTCAGTACACTCACCACTTGCTGTCTTTAACAGTCTTATTATTTTTCTTTCCTTGTTTGTGTGGGGATTTCTCCAAAACGTGTTGATCACGATTATTGATAGTCTAATATAACAGGTAGATTTGTTTTGAATCGTGCAGGGCTTGTCTGCGTCATTGTTTCACAGAGAGGCATGATCAAGATGTAGTGATAGCCAAAACTGACCAGAAGGTGTCACTGTGGAGATATGTTTCATTTCGTTTCGAAACCTCGATATAATTCTGGCACAAATGTTTCAGTGTTTCACGAAGGCTCGCTTTACCCATCACTATTTAATCCCTTTTACAACTTCCCTACAGCAGCATACATCATATCCTGTCAGTTTGTTGGACACACCCTGTATGCACTTTTACCTCCTTACCACGAGACTGAGAACAAAGTTAACAAGTTAAGAAGACTTTTTAACATAATTACCATGCAATGTAAATAGATATTTGCTCACATGAATGCATGGTTGTTACACAAGAGCCCTTTATTAACTTTAAAGGAATGGAAATGTTAAGATGGTGGATGCATCAGTGATATACATTGATATTCTGATGTCATTAATCCTTTCAGTAGCATGACAGGGCTCTGATTTGGCATGCATTCATCCAGTGCTGGACTAGTAAGCTGGCATACCAGGAATTTTCCCGGTTGTCCGACGCATCTTTGGGCCGACCTGAAGAGCCGCTGTGCTACAATATGTGTACGAATGAGTGCAGCAACTCGGATTAAACAATATTTTCATTGTAAAAAAATCTAAAAAGTTCTGATAACTTAATTTACCATTTAATACAAGGTACTTTAGATGTTTTAGTGAAATTGTACTGTTATGGTTACGTTTTTTGGTAAGGTGGGCTACAGTGTTTTCATTTCAAACTATCCCCTGTACATGTGTGTGGGCATTTGTTATGTATGAGTATGTTGATGTAAAACAAAACAAAATACAAAACAAAACAACAACAACAAAAAAACTGTGTGAGACAGACACAGGGAGAGGAGAGATGAGGAGTCTAAGCTTGATGTCTGTGAAGGTTCTCAGTCATCCAGGTTATTGTAGTCTAAGGAGCTTGGAAAGAAAAGCGTCTAGACTTCTTTAAGTTGCTTGAAGATGTTTCACCTCTCATCCGAACCCAACTATTGAAATGTCTATGGAAGGATCACAGCCCCGTAGAAACCTATAGCAAAATGGAGTGCTCGCCCAAGGCACCAAACAGGCTAGCCCCTGCATGTCACCATTTTTCCACCGTATCGAAGGAGTCCCAAAGTGTCACCCTCAGATGAAAGGAAATTGGTTAGGATGTTCAAGAACAAACCAGGGACCACCAAGGTTAACGTCTACTCCAAAATCAATAGCTTTAAGCACAACTGAAATTTGCAGCTACCTACATGGTCAAGTCAAAGGCCTTTTGACAAAATGTTACAAATGAGCTATTTGGCATGATGATAAGAGGTATGGTTGAAGGAGTAATCAGAGTCAGAGAAACTTTATTTATCCTCAAGGGGCAATTAAGATAGATGATACCTTGCCGACCATACATGCAATACACAACATCACATTGGGGAGACAGGTCAGGCTAGGTAGCACTGGCCGGTCGACCGCACGAGCAGCGACCCGAAACAATGTGTAATCAGAGGCTTTCTGGAGTGCAATGCGCCAGTACCACTGGCAGCAAAACAGGGGTGAGTGTAGGTCTGTGTCAGTGTACATGCTTATGTGTGTGCGTGTGTTTTGTGTTCAGCTGAGAGAAAGTGTGCCTTCACCTGGTTAGGCAAAAGTCAACAATCTTCGGTCGACGCGGGTGGCCTTGAATGAGGGGGAAGAGTCACAACATAGTTATGTTATCTAAGGGAGAATTTTGTTATTCCCATCAGCTTTTGCCTTGAGCATCCAGCAGGCGCCGGGGGGGCTGCATGAGATGAAGATGGTAGTTGTTTTGGTTAGTGCGAACAAACTGCTTCCAGTTTTACAGTTGGTCTAATGTCCATCACTGGTCACCAGGTCTCTCAATTCCCATTGTTCTTCTCCAAGATCTTATCCATATTGCGTTCAATAAATAGTCTGAGTACTCATAGCCCTGCCCATCATCTATCATATCGGCTGCGTCTTGTGGGATTTTGAACAGCTATAGCCGCTTCTTGTTCTTCGATAAGCCAGGTCCGAGCCAGCTCCAATCAGCCAGAACTCTGTTATCGTGGTTCTGAATTGATAGATGTCGTTCAATGTCCTCCATCGAGAGTGTCGCCAGCAGAGATGGGCAGTTACAAGTAACGCGTTACTGTAATCCGATTACTTTTTTCAAGTAACGAGTAAAGTAAGGGATTACTATTGCAAAAAAGGTATTTAGATTACTGTTACTTTCCCGTAAGCACGCTGCGTTACTGCGTTACTAAAACCGTGATTTTTTTGCGAGAGTGTCTCATGACAATGACGTAAGCGAGTGCGACGTTCGTGGCAACAGCTGTGTGCAGATCAACAATGGATAATATATCGAGTGCGGGAGAGAGTATGAGCGTGCAGCGTTTAAAGCGTGGAAGTACTGACCTTACTTTGAGTTTGATTCTGTAAAAAGTGACAAAAACATTAGCGACCGCTGTTCACTGCGTGGGAAGAAAACTTCTTTTTACAGCGAAAAAACCCCTTAACTTCCGAGCAAGCACCGAGTACGCTGCCACGGAATGGGAAATTCACAGACAAACTCGTGGATTCTTCCACTGACCTTCCATTTGATTACATTTCGTATGATGGATTATGCAGAAAAAGTAGAATTTGGCTGAAAGATCTATTGCTTTATTACCTATTCAGGTTGTAAATCGTGTTTTTAAAAACTAACTAAGTAACTAAGTAATTAATTACTTTTGAAAATAAGTAATCAGTAAAGTAACAGGATTACTTTTTGGGGGAAGTAATCAGTAATTAGTTACTGAGTAGCCAGCAGCAAACGTCTCTGCAGGACAATCGGGCTCTCCCAAGCCCAGGAGTTTGTCAGTTTTGTTAAGGGACCAGTTGATCAAATCCATAATTCTTGTTTAGGTTTTTAGAGAACAAGTCTGGGAGACTCTCTTAGGGTTTGAGAACAAGCGAGACTATGCAAAAGACATGAGAAGCCAAGCAGGAAAGATAAGGGAGAGGGAGAAAGTGCGACCGCCTCCTTCAAGAGCCAAGAGAAGAGAAACACACACACGAACACACGCACGCACTGGTGAGGGTTCCAAACTTAATTAGCCGTTTTGCTACCAGTGGTACTGGTGCATTGCACTCCAGAAAGCCTCTGATTACACGGCATTATTGGAAGTGTGTAGATGGGAAGTGAAGAGGAGTACAGAGGACTGATTGATTACTTCGTGAGCTGGTGTGAGGTGAATCCTTCCCACTGCAATCTAGAGTTGGATGTCTTGAGACCGGTCTCGAGACCACTTTTACATGGTCTTGGTCTTGTCTTGGTCTCGCTGTCTCGGTCTTGCTTTCTCAGATCGACATCGGCGGAGCGGGGGGGTGGGGTCTTTTGGAGTATAATTTGTTTCATAGTTAGATGCCTGACTGACAACTGTATTAAACAAAAGCTACACACAATATTCGAAGCACATAGCGCACAGTCGTAAATTCCCCCTAATTTTGGCATAATCCAAGCTCAGGCACTGGGCGACTGAGCACAGCACTTACGCATGTGAGCGAGGGGAGAGAAGCTGCTGCCTGCGAGTTTGCTGCAGACAGTAGTGATGTGTGATACCACTGATTTCCTTTCCGATCCAATACCAAGTGAAATTCAGGGTGGTATCGACGATACTGATCCGATACCGATACTTTGTACAAAAACTTATTTTATTTATTGTATCTCAAATTATGGCATCATAATGATTACAGGACATCAGATTACTTGTTCTTATCACTTAATAATGCAGAGTTCATCATATAGAAATAAAAAAAACTGAAGTTGTGCGCTATTTGAACATCTTGCCTGCCTGCAGCACTAAAGGACTCCGTGAGAGATGTCCCTAGCAGCACCTGTCCCTGTCCCTCTCCTCCTCTTCAGTTCGCCTCAACATACGCTCGTCATATTCTGTAATATGATTTACTCTGAGGGGTTTGACAAGGTTAGTGGTGTTGGAACAACTCCTCACTTTCTTGCCACATGTATCGCAAACCACGTCTCGGCTGTTTGTGGAGGTAAAATACATCCGCACATGACTCCATTTACGCCCAGCCATTGTTGTGTGTGCGCATGTCAGGGGTTGTGACACATTTATACAGCCGTATTTCGCACATGACTATGAAAGGCGGAAGAGGAAGTAGTTCCTTCTGACTGACAGCAGGACAACGACCCTAAACATAAAGCCAGGGCAACAATGGAATGGTTTAAAACAAAACATATCCATGTGTTAGAATGGCCCAGTCAAAGTCCAGATCTAAATCCAATCCAGAATCTGTGGCAAGATCTGAAAACTGCTGTTCACAAACGCTGTCCATCTAATCTGACTGAGCTGGAGCTGTTTTGCAAAGAAGAAGGATTTCAGTCTCTAGATATGCAAAGCTGGTAGAGACATACCCTAAAAGACTGGCAGCTGTAATTGCAGCAAAAGGTGGTTCTACAAAGTATTGACTCAGGGGGCTGAATAATTACGCACACCCCACTTTGCAGTTATTTATTTGTAAAAAAATGTTTGGAATCATGTATGATTTTTGTTCCACTTCTCACGTGTACACCACTTTGTATTGGTCTTTCACGTGCAATTCCAATAAAATTGATTCATGTTTGTGGCTGTAATGTGACAAAATGTGGAAAAGTTCAAGGGGGCTGAATACTTTTGCAAGCCACTGTATGTATCATAACTCTGTTTCCACACTCATTTTGTATGAGTGCTTGATGTTTGTTGTATAGTTGCTGCTATAACAACTCAATTACCCTCTAGGATTAATAAGGTTTCTCTGATTCTGATTGCACAAAGTGGATGGGATAGGAGGATGACTACCTTGTTATTCCTCAACTTCACTTCAAATTAGTAACTATAGTTAGAACTTGGACACAACTGGAGGTTCCAACAGAATAATGATCCCAAACACAAATCAAAACTGGTTTGGTAAAATAAAATGGTAAATGGCCTGTATTTATATAGCACTTTTCTAGTCCCTATGGACCCCAAAGCGCTTTACATATCCAGTCATTCACCCATTCACACACACATTCACACACTGGTGATGGCAAGCTACGTTGTAGCCACAGCCACCCTGGGGCGCACTGACAGAGGCGAGGCTGCCGGACACTGGCGCCAGCGGGCCCTCTGACCACCACCAGTAGGCAACGGGTGAAGTGTCTTGCCCAAGGACACAACGACCGAGACTGTCCGAGTCGGGGCTCGAACCGGCAACCTTCCGATTACAAGGCGAACTCCCAACTCTTGAGCCACGATCGCCCCGTTTATTTAACATTAAGCTTCTGCAATGGCTTCAAAGCTCCAACCTCAGCTGCACTGAAAAGTTGTGGACTGCTCTTCAAAGCCAAATCTGTGCCTCAAAACTAACCAATAAAATGGACCTCATCAAATTTATCCAAGAGTGGTCAAATATCTGTTCGAAATTTTACCAGAAGCTTGTTAATGGCAACAAGAAGGGTTAGGTCGAGATGGACATTTAACCAAATATTAGTGGTTAACATTTGGTTAAATGTTAAACATTATTTGAGCCTGTATGTACAATTGTGACCCTGCAAAAATGAATTACATTTGGGTAACCAATACTTTTTTTTTTTCGAAGTCATTAAAAATAGACGCTTTACAACCATCCCACCCTGTAAAAAGATCCATCTTCAGTATACTTCAATAAAGTAATTGAAGATGGATGACTAAAAAAAACAAAACAAAACAAAAAAAACCTGGGGTCAACCATCCAATGAACAGTTCACCAGAGTTGAAGTAAATGTGTGCAGTTAGGGTGGGGGTTGAGTTGAATGTCAGGGGTTATTTGTGACAGAAGGCCATCAGCTAGAGAGAAAGGAAAGGCTTACAAGATGGCAGTGAGACCTGCTATGATATATAGTTTAGAGATGATGGTAGTTCTTGGGAGTTACAAGATTAGAAATGAGTATCAAAGGAACAGCTCAGGTTGAGTGGTTTAAAGACAAAGCAAAAGAAGGTTGTACATGTCTATACAAACTTAAAGGATAGGGTTGGTGTGATAGAAGATTCTAGAGATAGGGTGAAAATTAGCAGGTCTCACTACCATCTTGTAAGCCTTTCCTGTAATAATTCTTAAAGAGAGCAGCCAAAAGAAGATAACTTGAATATTATTTTATAGTTTAAAAAGAGGTTTCAAGGCACCTGTTAACTGATTAGTGGTTGAGCCCTTCATGATTTTCTTGTTTGCCACATTTAAGATCATTAAACAAATGTAAATATTAGACAAAGATAACAAAGAAAAACAACTGGTTCGTAACCTCAAGCTGAACCACACTTGGTTTTTTACAGCAGGACAATGATCCAAAACACAGCAGCAAGTCCACCTCTGAATGGCTCAACAAAAACCAAATGAAGACTTTGGAGTGGCCAAAATTCCTCCACAGAACTGTAAAAGACTCATTGCCAGTTATTGCAGTTGTTACTGCTAAGCAAGGGCGTAGATTTGGTTCTGGCATTGGTGGGGATGGATGATTCAACCACGGAACCCTACCCTGTTTCTTTTTTCTTTTTTTTCCTTTTTGTTTTTGCTTCTTAATAAAAAAGAGGAGAAATATACTTGCCTACATATGCAATTCTACATGCTTTTAAACCATTTAAAAAAATCACAATTCATAGTTTTATATGTTAATTATATAATGTTAAATTACTATTAAACAAATGGCTAAGTATTTTAGGCTTCAGTTTACTTCAGCTATATTCCATATAAATCAGGTATCATACAAAAATAAAAATAGCTTCAAATACAGTCATGACAATAAAAGAATATGACTTTAAGGACTTAACAACATTACTTCAGTTATAGTACACCAACATCTCTTGTACATTAGCACTAAGGGAACACTGAATGACCTCGTGGTTTTTGTCCATAAAACTACTCATCTAAGATTACCACAAAGTAAAAGATCTCTCAGCAAAATCATGCAACAGTTTAGGCACACTGTTGCCCCGATCAAATCAGTGAGCTGGGATTTTTTATTCTAAACATGAACTACTGTTACAGCAACAGACATGGACTACTGGTGCCCCACACAACAACTCAATGTCCAGTATGTGAAGGAGCCAAACGCATGCCTTCTCCTCTTGTTAACCGAGATAAACTGCTGGCATATTTGTTTTACATCTATACTGTCCAGTCTCTCCTGGTGAACATGGCATACAGCAGCATAGTTTAATCTCATTTGAGTCATTGTTAACCTTAGCCATGTTTTTAGTCTTCTGAGACACTGAAGCTTCTTTCAGCCTCAGTACATGCGTTTTATCCTCAGATTAAAATTATTATTCTGTGCTTGATGTGCCTCACCTTTGGCCCTGGCTCTTCCCCTCTGACTGCACTAGAACATATTGCCACCTGATAAAATAACACATTGATTCGTGCCATATAAAAAGTGAGACATGTCAATTCAGATTCTTTGTCAAATATACACTAATGAATCAATTTACATCAGCAGCCTAACAACTGTCATGATAATAAATACTAGTTAATCTATAGCACCAAAACATCAGTCACCTGTGACCTCGCCTCTTCACCTCTGTCTGAGCTACAACATGGCAGAGCTGCCTCTGTCACCTGATAAATAACAGTGAGACACTCCACATACATGCAGTCACACATGTGCTTCAAATACAGTCATGAACCAACAAGTCATCATCCAATTCCACCTGTGATCTTGTATCACCATTACTCTCTGAGCTTTGTGTTGGTTCTTCTGTCACCTGACAAATAGGACATACATGACAATAAGAATAAAATGTGTAGCTGCTTCAGTGTTTCTGTCAGTTTGTGCAGATCTTGACTCATCAGTAATGTTTGTAGGGTGAGTGCATTTTTAAAACAATTTGTGCAAACTGCACTACAAGTTGAAATATTTGCAAAATCACGACTACCTCATGATATTTTGTCTCAAAAATGAACCCTATGAATATGTCAGTACTATTAGGATGAAATTATTGTGTCACCAACATTTTAACGTTAAACATATAATTTTAACGGCCTCTGTAAACTAATATCCTGGCTTACTCGAGGCTGCCGTTTTCTCTGACAGTTTCAATCAAAATTAGAAATGCTACTCTGAGACTGAGATAACTAATAGTGCTGCCTGTTGTGCTGTTAGTTTCCAAAACACGTTATTTATGGTTACATACAATTTTAGACTGATGTGGGCCAAAGCCTAGCATAGCCTGTAACGTTATTATGACGGACACATTTTATGAGTGAACTTGACTTTAAGTGACTTACAGGTTTCTTTGAAAAATACTTTCGTATATCGAGGTTCTTCCTTTTTGCTGCCATCCTCCTCTCCTCCTTGCAGGTCCAGCGCAGGCTTGCCGCTGCTAAAACTAAACAGAGCTCCCTGAAAGGCACAGCCAGTCACATTGGCCATATTTGTCACATGAGGTAGAGAACGTAATTTAACTCTTTCTGCACCGCTGGGTGAATGAGACGTTGACAGATCGGGTTGTTTTTTTTCTTTCTATCGGGTTTGTTTTTCTTTACTCGAAGAGATCAAATTATTGGTGGGGACAATTCAGTAATCGCTGGATATTGGTGGGGACGTGTCCCTTCCGTCCATGCCAAATCGACGCCCTTGCTGCTAAGGGTGGCCAAACCAGTTATTAAGTTTAGGGGGCACACAGGGCCACGTTGGTTTCGATTTTTTCCCCCTTAATATTAATTACATTCATTTAAAAACTGTATTTCGGGTTCACTTGTGTTATTTCAATTTATTTATTTATTTATTTATTTTTTTGGGGGGGGGGGGGGGGGGGGGGGACATACAGCAAAGGGCCATGGGTCAGACCTGCTCACCCACTGAGCTAAGCTGAAACTAAACTAAATGTGTTTAATGATCTGAAACATGTAAATGTGACAAACATACATAAAAAATATCAGTAAGGGGACAAACACTTTTTCACACCACTGTATATTAAGACTCATGAAATTTTACAAAAAAGCTTTACAAAGTGTTTCCAAAAACCTTCAGTGGCACATGAGACATTTTGCAAACTCCAGGTTTTTGGCAGCCAGTGATAACAAAAACAAAAAGCATTGGGACATGCTCATTCTGCCTCAAACTCTACACTGCACTTAGGCAAAAAACAAACAGATGGACTCTGTCAGGTTATTAGCAGGAATATAGGCAAGTTAGCAAGTGGTGGGTGAAAATGACCGGTTGGTGTAACTGCATTCCTTTAAAATGGGTCTTAAAAATGCTTGAGTCTTAAGTATGACACAATTTATTGGTTTCACAGGTTTATTAGAATCCAAACAGTAGTTGGAAGTTGGAACAATAAATAAATGGTCTTTCAGCATGCTCAAGTGATTTAACTAAGAAATATGAAGACAAATCTCAAGTGTTATTCATTATGAAGGCCCAAATATAGCATCAGTTCACACCTGCCTTATTGTGGAACAACTAAAAGGCACATACAGAACCAACATATAATGTAGGTGACATACATGCAGTAGTGAAAAAGAAGGAATACACAACCCCATTGGTCATTTACTTTTATGTTCTACAGCAAAAGACATGGAAGTAAATGCCTTAACAGATGGAGATCTGGCTAAACTCCACCATACCATGTCCTCACAGAGCTATATGTAGACAACTTACAAAAGGAACAGTGCTCGTTTAACACCGTCACAAATCTGCAAACTGATTAAAAGCATATTAAAACAAAAACAAAACAAAACACTTTCTAAACAAAGCATTTCAAGAAGATAAGGCGACATCATCTGTTTCATTTCAAATCCTGCAGTTTAAATTTGGAATGACAACAAGCTAATTAAATTCTGGACTTGTTTTCAATTATTATATTATATTATATTATATTATATTATATTATATTATATTATAAAAAACTAACATGACATCACAGATGCTATTTAAGGTATTTTTAATAACCCACAATTTAAAACTAAATACTGTACAACCAAGTAAAATGTAGCTTCTCTCTCCTTTCATTCAATGTGCTAAAAGCATATCAAATCTGGTTTTTAAAAGGACTGGTGACTTGCTGCAGAAAGGATTCCTCCTTTGATAACTGAAGACACTTGTTCACCGGGCAGCCACTTTTGATCACTTTATCAAAAAAATGATTTCTAAAAGCGTAAAGTAAAAATCCCCTCATTACACCAGGATACACTAAGTTTCATGTGTATTGTGAATGTCTTTCTTTCTTTTAAAAAAAACAAAAACAAAACCAAAACAGCTTTTTAAAATGGCAGGACTCTTATATTAGAAATGCGGCAACTTTATACATGAACTTCACCTCAACATTTTGTTGAATATCAGTTAATAGTCGTTCCTGGTTTCTTCGTCTTTGTTCATCTCATGTGTTGCAGCTCTGATTGTAAGAAGGAGGAGCCTCTGAAACACACACACACACACACACACACACACACACACACACACACACACACACACACACACACACACACACACACACACACACACACACACACACACACACACACACACACACCATCAAACCAACTGGTTAATATTTAAACACTGTTAAATACCACACTTTATATATTGCCACACAAGCAGTATGAGCTAGGTCCTTGTATTCCATTTGACTTTGTTCAATCGGAATACACTCTTGTTTGGACCACATTAGAAGCTGTGGTTCTCCTGATGGATTGATAGTTGGGCAACTAGACTTTATCCCACAACTGGACTTTCCTATATGTGAATTTGTAGAGCCATTCAATCTCCTTCTCTTAATTTCCTTAAGAGTACTGCTCTGGGGAAGAGCCGTATTGATTCTGCAAAGAGCCACACCCATGGGATTGCTGAGCAACACCACTAACCCCTTGCACTGACTGTATCACACCAGAAACTTTTACTGAACTAAGTTGGGGTTCATGAGAC